>NW_007231961.1:0-12580 GCF_000164805.1 Carlito syrichta
AGGGATTGCAGGGTCATATGGGAGGTTGACATTTAGAGTTTTAGGAATTGCCACACTGCTTTACACAGAGGTTGCACTAGTTTACACTCCCACCAACAGTGTGGAAGAGTTCCTTTTTGTCACACCCTCTCCAACAACTGTTATTTTTTGAATTATTGATAATTGCCATTCTGACTGGAGTTAGGTGGTATCTCAGTGTGGTTTTGATTTGTATCTCCCTGATGATTAGTGAGGTTGAACATTTCTTCATGTGTCTGTTGGTTGCTCGGATGTCTTCCTTTGTGAAGTGTCTGTTCATATCTTTTGCCCATTTTATAATGGGATTGTTTGTTTTTTTTCTTTTCAGCACGTTTGAGTTCCTTATAGATCCAAGATGTTAAGCCTTTGTCAGACCTGGGGTTGGCAAATACTTTTTCCCAGTCTGTGGGCTGTCTCCCTGCTCTCTTGATGGTTTCTTTGGCTTTGCAGAAGCTTGTCAGTTTAATGAGGTCCCACTTGTCTATCTTATCCCTTATGGCCTGTGGGTTTTGGTTTTTGTTCAGGAATTGGATGCCAGTTCCAATTTTCATGAGGGTATTGCCTTCATTTTCTAAGGTTCTTATGGTTTGAGGTTTTTACATTTAGGTCTTTGATCCATTTGGAGTTAACCTTTGTGCATAGGGATAGATAGGGGTCCTGTTTCAATCTTCTGCATGTGGTCAGTCAGTTTTCCCAGCCCCATTTACTGAATAGGTTCTCCTCTCCCCAGTGGTAGGTGGTGGAGGCTTTGTTGAAGATGAGTTGGTTGAGAAATTGAGGTTTTGCTTCTGGAATCTCAATTCTATTCCATTGATCTATATGCCTGTTCCTATATCAATACCCAGCTGTTTTGATGATTGTATCTGTATAGTAAAGTTTGAAGTCTGGTAATTTGATACTGTCTGCTTTGGATTTTTTGCTGAGGATTGTTCTGGCTGTTCTTGGTCTTTTGTGTTTCCATATCAATTCCTGTGTTGTTTTTTCTAGGTCTGAGAAGAATGTTGCTAGAAATTTGATAGGTATTGGATTGAATCTGTAGATTGCCTTAGGTAAGATGGACATCTTACACAATGTTGATGCTTCCAATCCATGAGCATGGGATATTTTTCTACTTGTTTGTGTCATTTTTGATTTCTTTGAGCAGTGTTTTGTAGTTTTCATTGTAAAGGTCTTTCACGTCTCTGGTTAGGAAGATGCCAAGGTATTTAATTTTTTTGTGGCTATTGTGAATGGAATTGTACTTTTTATTTGGGTTTCCTGTCTGTTTACTATTGGTGTAAAGATATGTGATTGTCTTTTACACATTTATTTTATATCCTGAGACTTTGCCGAAGGCCTTTATCTGTGTAAGGAGGTTTTTGACAGATTCTCGTGGGTTTTCAAGGTGCACAATCATGTCATCTGCAAAGAGAGATAATTTGACTTCCTCTTTTCCTATTTGGATACCCCTGATTGCCTTTTCTTCTCTGATTGCTCTAGGCAGGACTTCCAATACTAGATGAACAGGAGGGGTGAAAGTGGGCATCCTTGTCTTGTTCCAGTTTTCAGGGGAAATGGTTCCAATTTTTGTCCATTTAGGATTATGCTGGCTGTGGGTTTCTCATAAGTGGCTGTTACTATTTTGATGTATGTTCCCCGTATGCCTAGATGTTCAAGGATTTTTATCAAGAAGGGGTGCTAGCTTTTATCAAAAGCTTTTTCTGTATCTAATGATATGATCATGTGGTTTTTGTTTTGACACCTCTTGATGTATTTAATTACAATTATGGTTTTATGAATGTTGAACCAGCCTTGCATCCCAGGGATGAAGCCTACTTGGTCATGATGGATGATTTTTGAGATGTGTTGTTGAATCAGGTTTGCTAGGATCTTGTTTACAATTTTAGCATCTATGCTCATCAAAGATATTGGCCTGTAGTTCTCTTTCTTTGTTGGATCTTTCTGGCTTGGGTATCAATGTGATGTTGGCTTCGTAAAATGATTTGGGGAGAGTTCCATCTTTTTCAATTGCCTGGAATACCTTCATTAGGATTGGTATCAGCTCCTCCTTAAATGTCTTGTAGAATTCTGCTGGAAAGCCATCTGGACCAGGGCTTTTTTTGTAGGTAGTTTTCTTATTACGTAGTTGATTTCCTTGATTGTTATTGATCTATTTAGGGTCTCAACTTCTTCTTGTTCCAACCTAGGTAGGTTGTGTGATGTCAGAAAGTCCTCCATTTCCTTAAGGTTTTCAAGTTTGTTTCTATACAAGTGTATGTAGTAGTCTCTAATGATCTTTTGTATTTCTTCAGGGTCATGTGTGACTTCATCTTTTGTGTTTCTGATTGTGCTTATTTGGGTTTTTTTCTCATTTTTTCTTGGTCAGTCTAGCTAGGGGACCATCAATCTTGTTTATCCTCAAAGAACCAGCTTTTTGTTTCATTGATTTTTTTTGTATTATCTTTTTGTCTTTTATGTCCTGGATTTGGGCTTTTATTTTTGTGATCTGGATTCTTCTGCTGAAATTAGGGTTTTTGTGGTCTTGCTTTTCCAGCTTCCTTAGGTGGCTTGTTAGGCTGTTAATTTGTATTCTTTCCATTTTCTTCATGTGTGTTTGTAGGGATATAAATTCCCCTCTTACTACAGCTTTTAAGGCATCCACAAATTTTGGTACGATGTTTCTTCATTTTCATTTGTTTCCAGGTATCTTTTGATCTCTGTTTTGATTTCATCATTGACCCAGGAGTTGTTTAGCATCATGTGGTTTAGTGTCCATGTCTTTGTGGGTTTTGGGGGGACTTTGTTGGTGTCAATGTTTATTTTTATTCCACTGTGGTCCGAGAAGGTGCATGGTAGAATTTTGGTCCTTTTAAATTTGCTTATGCTTGATTTATGGTCAATTATGTGGGCGATCCTAGAATACGTTCCATGCAGTGATGAGTAGAATGTGTATTCTGTGGTCTTTGGATGGAGTGTTCTGTAGGTATTAAGTCAGATATTGTATTTTTGACAAATTGAAAGTTGGTGGCAAACCACACTTCGAGCAAGCTTATTGATGTCATTTTGCCAACAGCATGTGCTCACTTCATATCTCTGTGTCACATTTTGGTAATTCTTCAAATATTTCAAACTTTTAAGTTATTATATTTGAGATCATTGATCTTTGATGTTACTATTGCCGATTGCAGTTATTTTGGGGCACCACAAATCATGCTCATATAAAACAACAAACTTAATTTATAAATGTTGTGTTTACTCTGATGGATTTGCAAACTGTCTGTCCCCCTGTCCCTTTCCTTTTCCTTGGGGCCCTCTGATTTTTGAGACACAACAATAATGAAAGTAGGCCAATTAATAACCCTCCAATGGTCTCTGAGTGTTCAAAGGAAAGGAAGGGTTGTAGGCCTTTCACTTTAAACCCAAGGCCAGAAATGATTAAGCTTAGTGAGAAGTCATGTCAAAAGTTAAGTTGAAATCTAGGCCTCTTGTATCAGATAGCGAAGTTGTGAACGCAAAGAAAAAGTTTTTGAAGAAAATTAAAAGTGCTACTTCAACGAACACACGAATGATAACAAAGGTAACAAATAGCCTTATTGTTGATACACAGAAAGTTTGAGTGGTCTCAATAGAAAATCAAACCAGTCAACATCCTCTTAAGTCAAAGACTAAACCAGAGCAAGGTTCTAACTCTCTTCAATTCTATGAAGGTTGAGAGAGAGGAGGAAGCTGCAGAGGAAAAGTCTGAAGCTAGCAGAAGTTGGTTCATGAGGTTTAAATTAGTAAGAAGAGTCTTCATAACATAAAAGTGAAAGATAAAGTAGCAAGAGCTTATGTAGAAGTGGCAGCAAGTTATCCAGAAGAACTAGCTAAGATCATGAATGAAGATCACTAGGCCAAACAACAGATTTTCAGTGTAGACAAGACAGCCTTCTACTGAAAGAAGATTCCGCCTAGGATTTTCACAGTTAAAGAGGAAAAAGTCAATTCCTGGCTTCAAAATTTTAAAGGAAAGCCTGACTCTCTTGTTAGGGGCTAATGCAGTTAGTGATTTTAAATTGATGTCAATGCTCATTGACAATTCAGAAAATCTTAGGGCCCTTAAGAATTATGCTAAATCTACTCTCTGTGCTCTATAAATAGAACAAAGTCTGGATGACAGCACATCTGTTTACAGCATGTTTTACTGAATATTTTAAGGCAATTGTAGAGAGCTACTGCTCAGAAACAAGATTTCTTTCAAAATATTTCTCCCCATTGACAGTGCACTTGGTCATCCAAGAGCTCTGATGGGGCTGTACCAGATTTATGCTGTTTTCATGCCTACTTGCAGCTCATGGAGTAATTTTAATTTTCAAGTATTATTTTTTAAGGACTACATTTCATAATGCTATAACTGCCATAGATAGTGCCTTTTTGATATGGATTTTGGCAAAGTGAACTGAAAGCTTTCTGTAAAGGATTAAATATTCTAGATGCCTTTAGAAGCATTTGTGATTCCTAGGAGGAGGTCAAAATACCATTAGTGGGAGTTTGGAAAAAGTTGATTCCCACTCTCATGAATGACTTTGAGAGATTCAAGACTTCTGTGGGGGAAAGTAACTGCTGATGTGTTGGAAATAGCAAGAGAACTAGAAATATAAGTAGAAACTGAAGATGTGGCTGAATTGCTCCAATCTCATCAAAACTTTAATAAATGAGAAATGCTTCTAATGAGAGAGCACAAAAAGTGGTTTCTTGAGGTGGAATACATTACTGGGGAAGATGCTGTGAACTTTGTTGAAATGAAAACAAAAGATCTAGAAATGTATTGATAAAGTAGTGGCAGGGTTTGAGAGAATTAGTCTAAGTTTTAGTCAGTAAAATGCTATCAGAAAGCATCACATGTTACAGAGAATTCTTTCATGAAGGGAAGAGCCAATTGATTCAGCAAACATCCTTGTTGTCTTATTTTAAGAAATTTCCATAGCCACCCAACGTTCAGTAACCACCGCCCTGATCTTTCAGTAGCCACAGACATTGAGGCAAGACCTTCTGTCAGCAAAAGGATTACATCTTGCTGAAGGCTTAGATGACAGTATTTTTAAGCAATAAAACATTTTAAAATTAAGGTATGTATATTGTTTTTATAGACCTAATGCTATTGTACACTAAAGTACAGTGTAAACATAACTTTTATATGCACTGGGAAGCCAAAAGGTTCATGTGACTCACTTCATTGTGATATTTGCTTGATTGTAGTGATCTGGAATCAAACCTGCACTATCTCTGAGGTAAGGCTATATCGTTAATTCTTGCTGTCTTACATTTTGGAGGTATCCATTTCTTGTGTCCTAATTTTACTTCACGATTTTCTTTCTTTTTTCTTGCCTCAGTAACCTTTTATCATGTTTTTAGAATCTAATTCATTTTAGTCCTATTCTGAATTTACTGAAATACGTTCCATCCTGCAGAAGGGTGGTAGAAAGGGGATGCGATATAAGCAGAATTATTCCTTAATCCTTTGTTCTTCTTTAACTTCTGAGGTCCCGTAGATATTGTTATAACTCGGAAATAGACAATTCTTTAAAACAAGATATTTAAAATATTTGTGGCAGTCATAAATTTTATTTTCATTTAGCCACACCCAATTATGAAGCACTATTTTGGAAGAAACACTCTATTAGGAGGCATGGAAACTAGAATCTACTATTATTTCTTCAGTTTACTAACTCTGTGACCTTGGAAGAGTCACTCAATTCCTTTAGTCCTCAGTTGCTCATCTTTATATTGGGATAATATTTTATTTGTTAAAGTCAGGAATTCGTGTAAATTAATTTCTTTCCTTTTAGCTGCAAGAGCTATGATCACCTAAGTGTCCTATGACTTTGAATTTTATGAATAAAGTCATTAAATATAGTAGATGTCTATATTTCCTAGACATTTCCCCCAGAAATGCAAATGCTCTGTATGATGTAGTCCATCTGCACTTTTAATGAAAATTTCTTTCTGATGAAATATGCATTTTAAGATTTCTATTGCATTTCAAAAGGAAGGGATTTGAAAAAGCTCCTTAATATTTCAAAGAGAATGTGATCATCAGGCTTAGCTATGTTTTCTAAGATGTTTGAAACTTGAAAAAAACCATTTGATTTCATAAATACTATGTTATCTCTTTTAAAAAATAAATGATAATCAACTAATTATTTTGTTATTTACCTACTTGGGGCTACAGGGGACAAGTTGATTCCATCTCAAATGGCAGATAGTAATTTTTGCTTGAATCTATAGGAAAACCATGAAGAATGAACTGTAGCTGTCTAGGTGGCTTTCAGTTGTGGAAATTTGTAATTCAAGGAGAATCCTTGAACCCTGGTAACAGGATTTACCTCTTGTTAGGGGACATTGTCTTTGCCATTTTCCTGTAAATGATTATGGGTTGTGGATGTATGCATGGAATATTAGTCTCTTAATAAATCTTGAGTCTTTTAACAATTTGCCTGGAAAATTCAGAAGAGGTGTGAGGATTAATGTGGAGATTTTTAGTCTAATCCTTCATATTCCATAGAAGGGCTTTTCAAATTCTTATCCTATTGTATACAAATTCCTCTTTCACTGGCCTGTGTGCTTAGAGCTCAATGAGTTGAGTAGAAGCACATGCTCATTTGGCTTACATGATGGCTATGGGCAGTCCTTGAGAGGGCGGGTCTAGGAATAGCTACTGCAACCCCAGTTCCTACCCTCCTAACTCAGAAATAGGTGTTTTCAGCGTGAATCTCATAAAAAAAAACCTTAGATTGGTCACTCTCATCTTTTGAAAGAGAAAGGTGCTTTTCATGATCTCAGAAGGAAGATTATAATAAAACTTATTTTTCTCCTATTATGATTCTGAAAAAATATACTATACTTATGATAATAAAAACTTATTCTTTAGAAAAAATTCTATATTATTTTCACAAAGACATGAACTGCTTTCAGTGAAAATAAAGTTGTTTTAGGTATCGATTAAGAAAATTAAGAAAAAAATTCAAGGTACAGTTTGAGTATTCCTAACCCAAGAGTCTGAAACCTGAAATGTTCTAAAATTCAAAACTTTTTGAGTGCTGACAATATGGTCAAAGGAAATTCACATTAGGGCAGTTTAGATTTTTAGGTTAAGGATGGTGAACCAGTAAGTATAATGCAAGTAATAATAATAAAAAATCTGAAGCCTAAAACACTTTTTGTCCTAAGCATTTTGTATAAAGGATATTCAACCTATAATCCAAGTAGAGACTTCTGTAAGATTCTCCTGTATGTCTGAGCCAGCTTGGCACCATTAAAAGATCCTTCCCACTCACTACCAGAAGTCACATCTTGGTATTGGAAAAAAAGGGCATCTTGGTATTGGAATAAAAGGGCATCTTGGTATTGGAAAGAGGTTTAGGGGACCATTTTATTCCAAACTCTCTCCACTCATGCCTTTTATTCTGTTCTAACATTCCCAACTCGTGCTTGGACTCTGCCTCTGTGCCTAGTCTCCATGTTCTCCTGCCTCCACTAGACTACCTGGGCATAGGCAATCTAAATCTTTAGTCTACACTCTGGTCTTCTGGCCAATATACTTCACTTTGAGACTGGCCTGGGCTTTCAGATTCCAACGCAGCTCAACAACAGGTTACTTGAAATATCAGCCATTATTTATGGTAATTGGAAAACATCTGCATTTCTCAAGGAAGCTGTTTATCAAGGTGCTAACAGAAATAGAAATGTTAATAAAAAAGAGCTACAATTGCCTCAGTGTCCTATGCTATAAGTTTCTTTTCTTTATTTTTTGTCAATATTTTAAATTTTGATATTGTGGGGTACAGTTAAGGGTTAGATATAAAAATATGCTTTGTTCAGGCACCCTTGTTGATAAGGGGTGTTTCCCCATCCCCAGGCAGATATTACTACTGTTAATCCCACCTCCCTTCCCCTCCCCCCCTATAGTTTCCCACCACTGTCAGTCTTTTTCTTATAGTATTACGATGGATATTCAAGGTCCACTATATGAGTGAGAACATGTGATACTCAGATCTTTGTTTCTTTGAGAGGTCACTCAGTATTATAGACTCTAGTTCCATCCAGGTTGCTGTGAAATTCATGATTTTGTTCTTTTTTATGGCTGCATAGTATTCCATTGTGTATATGTACCACAATTTTTTTAATCCAGTCCTCTTTTGATGGGCAGCATGGTTGATTCCAGGTTCTTGCTATTGTGAACATTGCTGTGATAAACATACGTGTGCAGGTATCTTTTCATAGAGTGATTTGAGTTCTTCAGGGTATATTCCCAGTAGGGGGATTGCAGGGTCATATGGGAGGTCGATATTTAGAGCTTTAAGGAATAGCCACACTGCTTTCCACAGAAGTTGCACTAGTTTGCACTCCCACCAACAGTGTAGGAATTTTCCCTTTTCACCACATCCTCTCCAGCGACTGTTATTTTTTGAGTTATTGATAATGGCCATTCTGACTGGAGTTAGGTGGTAACTCAGTGAGGTTTTGATTTGCATCTCCTTGGTGATTAGTGAGGTTGAACATTTCTTCATGTGTCTGTTGGCTGCTCAGATGTCTTCCTTTGAATAGTATCTGTTCATATCTTTCTCCCACTTTATAATGGGGTTGTTTGTTTTTTTCTTTTCAGCACGTTTGAGTTCCTTGTAGATCCAAGATGGTAAGCCTTTGTCAGAACTGGGGTCAGCAAATAATTTTTCCCAGTCTGTGGGCCATCTCCCTGCTCTCTTGATGGTTTTTTTGACTTTGCAGAAGCTTGTCAGTTTAATGAGGTCCCACTTGTCTATCTTATCTCTTATGGCCTGTGGGTTTCAGGTTTTGTTCAGGAATTGGATGCCAGTTCCGATTTCCATGAGGGTATGTCCTTCATTTTCTAAGGTTCTTATGGTTTGAGGTTTTACATTTAGGTCTCTGATCCATTTAGAGTTAATTTTTGTGTATGGGGATATATAGGGGTCTTGTTTGAGTCTTCTGCATGTGGTCAGCCAGTTTTCCCAGTACCATTTACTGAATAGGTTCTCTTCTCCCCAGTGGGTGGTGGAGGCTTTGTTGAAGATGAGTTGGTTGAGAAATTGTGATTTTGCTTCTGGAATCTCAATTCTATTCCATTGGTCTATATGCCTGTTCCTGTAACAATACCAAACTGTTTTGATTATTGTAGCTTTATAGTGAAGTCTGAAGTCTAGTAATGTGATACCACCTGCTTTGGTTTTTTTGCTGAAGATTGTTCTGGCTATTCTTGGTCGTTTGTGTTTCCATATGAATTCCTGTATTGTTTTTTTCTAGGTCTGAGAAAAATGTTCCTGGTAATTTGATGGGTATTGCATTAAATCTGTAGATTGCCTTAGATAGGAGGGACATCTTCACAATGTTGATTCTTTCAATCCATGAGCATGGGATATTTTTGTACTTGTTTGTGTCATCTTTGATTTCTTTGGGCAGTGTTTTGTAGTTTTCATTGTAAAGCTCTTTCACGTTTCTGGTTAGGAAGATGCCAAGTTATTTCATTTTTTTTGTGGCTATTGTGAATGGAATTGTGCTTTTTATTTGGGTTTCTCTTTGTTTATTATTGGTGTAAAGAATGTGATTGTCTTTTGTACATTTATTTTATATCCCGAGACTTTGATAAAGGCCTTTATCAGTGTAAGGAGGTTTTTGACAGATTCTCTTGGGTTTTCAAGGTACACATCATGTCATCTGCAAAGAGAGATAGCTTGACTTCCTCTTTTCCTATTTGGATACCTCTGATTGCCTTCTCTTGTCTGATTGCTCTAGTCAGGACTTTCACCACTATATTGAACAGGAGGGGTGAGAGTGGGCATCCTTGTCTTGTTCCAGTTTTCAGGGGAAATGGTTCCAGTTTTTGTTCATTTAGGAGTATGCTGGTTGTGGGTTCTCATAGATGGCTTTTACTATTTTGAGGTATGTTTCCCGTATGTCTAGATGTTTGAGGGTTTTTATCAAGAAAGGGTGCTGGATTTTATCAAAAGCTTTTTCTGCATCTAATGATATAATCATGTGGTTTTTGTTTTGACATCTGTGATGTATTTAATTACATTTATGGTTTTACGAATGTTGAACCAGCCTTGCATCCCAGGGATGAAGCCTACTTGGTCATGATGGATGATTTTTGAGATGTGTTGTTGAATCAGGTTTGCTAGGATCTTGTTGAGAATTTTAGCATCTATGTTCATCAAAGATATTGACCTATAGTTCTCTTTCTTTGTTGAGTCTTTGGGTATCAATGTGATGTTGGGTATCAATGTGATGTTGGCTTTGTAAAATGATTTTGGGAGAGTTTCATCTTTTTCAATTGCCTGGAATACCTACATTAGGATTGGTATCAGCTCCTCCTTAAATGTCTTGTAGAATTCTGCTGGAAAGCCGTTCAGTCCAGGACTTTTTTTGTTGGTAGTTTTCTTATTATGTAGTCAATTTCCTTGATTGTTATTGGTCTATTTAGGGCCTCAATTTCATCTTGTTTCAACCTAGGCAGGTTGTGTGATGTCAGAAAGTTCTCCATTTTCTTAAGGTTTTCAAGTTTGTTTCCATATAAGTGTACATAGTAGTCTCTAATGATTTTTTGTATTTCTTCAGGGTCAGATGTGACTTCATCTTTTGTGTTTCTGATTGTGTTTATTTGGACTTTTTCTCTCATTTTCTTGGTCAGTCTAGCTAGGGGACTATCAATCTTGTTTATCCTTTTGAAGAACCAGCTTTTTGTTACATTGATTATTTTGTATTATCTTTTTGTCTTGTATGTCCTGGATTTGGGCTTTTATTTTGGTGATTTGGATTCTTCTACTGAAATTAGGGTTTTCTTGTTCTTGCTTTTCCAACTTCCTTACGTGGTTTATTAGGCTGTTAATTTGTGATCCTTCCATTTTCTTCATGTGCGATTGTAGGGATATAAATTCCCCTCTTACTACAGCTTTCATGGTTTCCCAGAGATTTTGGTAAGTTGTTTCTTCATTTTCATCTGTTTCCAGGTATCTTTTAATCTCTGTTTTGATTTCATTGTTGACCCAGGTGTTGTTTAGCATCATGTTGTTTAGTGTCCATGTCTTTGTGGGTTTTTTGGGGGACCTTGTTGGTGTTAATTATTTTTATTCCGCTGTGGTTCGAGAAGGTGCATGGTAAAATTTCGGTCCTTTTAAATTTGCTTATGCTTGATTTATGGTCAAGTATGTGGTCGATCTTAGAGTACATTCCATGTGTTGATGAGTAGAATGTATATTCTGTGGTCTCTGAATGGATGGTTCTGTAGGTATCAATTAAGTCCATTTGGTCAAGGGTTGCATTGAGGTTTTGGATCTCATTGCTGATTTTTTGTCCTGATGATCTGTCTAGGGTTGTGAGTGGGGTATTGAAGTCCCCTGCTATGATGGTGTTGGAGTTGATATCTTTTTTTAGTTTACCTAGAAGCTGCTTTATGAAAGTTGGTGCTCCTATGTTGGGTGCCTATATGTTTAGGATGGATATTTCTTGTTGATGGATCGAACCTTTTACCATTATGTAGTGGCCTTCTGTATCTTTTTAAATTTTTGATAGCTTAAAGGGTATTTTGTCTGAGATTAAGATCATGACTCCTCCTTTTTTTGTGTACTGTTCACCGGAAAATTTGTTTCCCCTTCTCTTACTTTGAGTCTGTGAGTGTCCTTTCTAGTGAGGTGAGTCTCTTGAAGGCAATAAATTGTTGCTTGGTGATATTTTATCCATTTTGCCATTCTATGTCTTTTCAGTGGTGCATTTAATCCATTCACATTCAAGCTAATTATTGAAATGTGAGAGTTGATCCCTGTCATAATGTTCTTACAGAGTTGTTGTTGTTCTTCCTGTTTGTGTGTTGTCTTTCTTTTGGTTTTAGAATCGGTTCATGTGTGTTTTTAAATCTTTTGCCTGTACTCTTGTGAAGAACGTTGTTGTTCTTCTTTCCTTTTCTTCTGTGTTCAATACTTTCTTAAGTGTTTCTTGTAGAAGTGGTCTGGTGGCAGCGTAGGTTCTTAGGGATTGGATGTCTGGGAAAGATTTCAATTCTCCTTCACTGAAGAAGCTTGGCTTGGCTGGGTAGGTTATTCTCGGTTGAAACTGTTTATCTTTTAGAACTTTGGAGATAGGGCTCCAAGCTCTCCTAGTCTGGAGGGTTTCTGTAGATAAATTTGCTGCTATTCTAATTGGTCTTCCCTAGTAGGTAGTCTGACCTTTTTCTCTTGCTGTCTTTAGGATTTTTTCTTTTATACCTACTTTGTTTAGGCAAATTATTATGTGTCTGGGAGTTGGTCTTCTGATTTGTTATCTTGCAGGGGTTCTCTGAATCTCTTGTGTTTGAATTTTTGCATCACTGATGAGATGAGGGAAGTTTTCTTGAATAATTTCATGAAATGCTTGTTCTTGTGTGGCCTCTGTTTCTCTCTCTACCTCAGGAAGGCTAATTACTCTTAGGTTTTTTTCTCTTGAAGTGATCATTCATCTCTTGAAGGTTTTCTTCTGTCTTTTTAAGCTTCTTTTCTGTTTTTGACAGTTTGGGTTAGTTCTGTGTTTTGGTCTTCGAGCTCTGAAATTCTTTCTT
>NW_007231961.1:12732-17393 GCF_000164805.1 Carlito syrichta
TGAAGTCTGTTTTCTCAGTGTCTGACCTCCCAGGGGTCTGTGTGAGACCTGTATTCTTCTTTTGGGTTTTCTTCATTTGTGCAGTTTTTTCCTCCCCACTTTTTCCTTCCCTCCATGTTGCCGTCTTCTTTAATTCTGTTATTTAGCAGTGGAGGGGTTTCTTTTACTTCTGTTTGTTCAATCTCCTCTTCTTCTTTAAGTATATCCTCTTACTTTGTTCAATTCTGGAGTTGCACTGTAGGTTGGGAGTGGTCCTTTTTGCAGTTTTGAGATTTACTTAAGGGGGAAGCTGTGATTCAAAATGTATCTGCAGGTTCTGGTGTTCACCGACAGGTGTATGGATAATCTGAAACCCACTTCCCACTTCCTTGGAATCTGTCCATGCAGTGGGGATGTAGGTTTACTTCCTGAAATAAAATGAGGTTCACAAAGGGAAAAGAATGGGGCAGACAGTGGGGGGAAGAGGGAAGTGGAGAGAGAGAGAGAGGAGTAAGGGGGAAAACAGATGAGTGTACCAACAAATGTAGAGATAGACAAAAAACTGAAACAGATAAAAACAATAGACCACTGCTGCAAACTAACCATCTCCCATACCAAAAAAAAAAAAAAAAACACACACAAAAAACTAAAACAAACAATGATGCTGACATACAAGCTAACCAATTTCCTTATTGGTGTACTATTCCTCTATACAAAGATATGGTTTACAGAGAGAAGAAAAGAAAAGAAGAAAAGGAAAAAAAAAAGGGAACAAAACAAAAGGAATAGAATCAAGTCAGTAAACTAACAGAACCAATCAAGCACATTATGAGACTTTTCGTTTAATTCCAATGTCCTTTCAGCTCTGATATCTAGCTGTCTTTTCTGGCTGATAAATTTGTTCACAGTTAGGGTCAGTTGCCCCTGGCCTGCTGTGAAGGGCAGTTCAGATCACCACTCAGTTCACCACTGCCTAGTTCACTCAGATCTGGGAAAAGCTTCTTTTTCCCATTTTGGTGTTGTTACCTTGAATCACCAGCAGGTGGTGCTAACTCACCACGCCAATGGTCTTTATCTCAGCTGCTCACCCCAGAGGGGAGGGAGCCCACAGGAGCCGGAAATGAGAGCCACTGCCTCAAGGCACCCGGGAAGAGACCCACGGCCTGGCTGAACGTCACGGTAGCAGTGGCGGCAGCAATCCCAGCACATCTTGCCTGCAGGGGCTTCAAGGTCTGAAGGCATGGATCGCCTCAGACACGGTTGGTGCTATGTGCAATGGCTGCCACGGAGGCGGCGGCGGCGGCGGTGGCGGCTGCCCAAACTGCCATGATGCTTCAGTTGTGTCAATGGCCGAACTCCTTATGAAGCGCAGGCTGCCGAAGGTGGGATCTGCAGCCCCCGAGAGAGAGCCAGAGTCTTTCTGTGTTCTCCCTCGCGGAGGTCTCATAGACCAGGCTGCCCCATAGCCCTCTTGCCGAAGTCCTATTAGTTTCTTATCACAAATAGAAAAACAAATTTTTAAAACTATGATTTTTCTTCACTATGCACCAAAATGTATGCTTGGAAAGCACAGTTTCACTTCAAGTTACAGGTTCTTTTTGCAAGGAGAGAGAAGAAAGATGTTTGTCTCCGGAGAGAATATATTGAAACTTCTAAGTTGTTTCCTCTTTTTTGCAAGAGCTTTCTTTTGCAAGGGAAGATATAGAGAAATCTATTTTGAGAGTGAAAACAATTTCTTCTTAAAAAGACATGTTTATTGGTAAAAGTTTTAAGTGGAAATAACCAAGGCTTCATAATTCTACTCAGTAATGATGGGTAAATGAGAAGTTTTGCAACTAGGAACATAGACCCGGGATTCTTACTCAGTAATGATGGGTAAATGAGAAGTTTTGCAACTAGGAACATAGACCCGGGATTTGTATTGTGTGCTAAATAAGGAAAAAGCAAAGAGATCAGCATTTGCCAGTTTCAGCACGTGTGTAAATTCTTTCCCTGAATCAGTCATAGAGGTAATCAAGGTAGCATTTAAATTAATTAAAACTTCTTTGAGTTTAAACTAGACAATGTATTTTGGTTACTGGACAAACAAACCATGATTGAATGAGATTTTAAAAGCTTCATTTTTATGACTGATGAAATTTTGCTACATATATCACTTCTAATTCAGGGCTGAGAACACAGAAGTTCATTTGAGAGTGATAATAAGAGTTTTCACATAAACAGAGATAAAAAGAAATTTAGTTGAATGTCCGTCATGGTTTTTGTGGAGATGACCATTTATCTTGCTGATAACTTTTACCTTTTCAAAATGGATTGCTCAAACTAGACCATATTCTACTCTTATGTAGGCATTTGCTTTGTTTTCTTCTTTTATAGGTTTAAGCAGTTTGTTTCACTGGCAACATGCATTTTAGATATGTAGTATCTAAAACATATACAATCAACTTGTTCTCATCTGGAAAAAAGTCCCCATGAGGGACTCAGCTAAAGCATTTAGTTGTTTTAATTAATGTAAAAACATTACAGTCACTCAGTCTTTCACTGAACATGTCGTCTGGAGCCCTTGTATTCCCTGGAATATGTGGAGCCACTTGTACTGACTCTGTATCTGTATATCCCTTTTAGAATGTCTGTGTTATAGCATGCCAGGGAATGAGTCTGAAAATCCATGTTTGATAAGTCAGTGTATTAAATACTTAGCTATAACTGGTGGTGCCTTTCCTTACTTTAATTTGCATTGTTATTTGAAGCCTGCTTACTCAGTGGAATATGAGGAAGAAATCTAAGTCTGCTTACTTTCGTGGAATGAGAATGGGAAATCGGAAGGAGTAGCTTTCGGAAAAGAAGGATCCTAGAACATCTTGTGGATTAAGGATTGATGTAGACTTTCAGCAATTTATTGAAATGTTGGGAAAGACTGTCTGATAAGACAGTTAGGATTGTACAGTGGGTGTTGTGGTTGTGTCCTCACTATCTTTTCTTTCTTGCTTTTATTTTGCAGGGGCCAGGCAGTTGGGATTGGGTGAGAGGGCTGGGGAATGACTGTATCTGGAAATCCAGGGATGGATCCTAATTCTTTCATCCTAATATGCCAATCCCATTCTCTTGTCCCTGTGTTCAGAGAATGAACGTCTTAGACAGCCAGTGAATACTTTTTACAATGGCTTAGGAAATTTGGGCTAGGAGATGCCGAGGGTTGTTTGCTGGAATCTGAAAAATTATTACTTCTTTCCTTCTGAGCAGTGTGAGTTGAATATGTGGAAACAATGCAGGAAACGTTTTTTTCTCTACCAGAAAAGAAAGACATTGAATGAAGATGATTGAAAGAAAAGGCATGAGGGGAGAGGAAAAGAAACCAGGTCCTTGATATTCTTGTTGAGCTGATATATCACACCAACACTGAAGTCTTCCATTCTTCTGAATCTACCCGTTATAAGAGTCAATAGATCCTCTTTATTGTTTACACCGATTTGAACCGGGTTTCCCATTGCTTGAAAACGAGGAGTCTTGGCAGATAAAGAATGATAGTTTTGGAAGGATTGTAGAAAGTGGCTTCAGTCATTTTGACTGGCCCGTTTCAATATTTAGCAAAGAATAAAATATAAAACGTTCATTTTGCATGACAGCCTCAATAATACACTGAATTACCTAGACT
Organism: Carlito syrichta; assembly: GCF_000164805.1. Lineage (NCBI taxonomy): Eukaryota > Metazoa > Chordata > Mammalia > Primates > Tarsiidae > Carlito > Carlito syrichta. The sequence continues at coordinate 16,367 of NW_007231961.1, forward strand.
ATAGACTGGGGAAGTTTGCTCAATGTTCTTTTTGTTCGATTTTAAAAGGCAAAAATGAATAGCTTGCCAGATGAACTAATATAATAGTCATCACTAAAATACTAGTTTTAATTTGTCATTTAACTGGTTGGAAGTACCTCTTTATTATTTATGAAGGCTTGTTTTGAAAGTATTTCTTTTGAGTCAGTTCTTTGGCATATTCTGAGTCTTTTAGGAACCCAGAACTAAATATTTACTTAGAGAGTTTTACATGGCTGGTTTTCAAATGGATTTTCAATATGAACATGGCTCAGAGTGATGCTAACATCAATAGGAACTCAGAATATTGGCCCTCTATATGTCTGGGTGATACAAACTAAATGTTAAGCAGGGCAAGTAAACTAGAGAAGAAGAAAATTTATTCAATCAAGAAAAATATAGAGGGTGCCCAAAAACGTATGCACAATTAAAATTGTAATATTCAATATAAACCTGCCTGTTGTATGGTGACACTAGCATTTATTTGATTAATGCCATCTTTTGAGCAAACACCACACTACACATTGCTACTATGATTCAATTCAATTTCAAAAAGTAATACATAGATAGGATCTCTTAAGATGTGTATATATTTTTTTGGCACCCCAGTATAGAATAAATAAGCTTTGAATGTAGACTCCTAAAATTAAATGCTCTGTATCAGGCCTAGGAAAATGCCTTTTATTTATTCAGGAAGGATTTATTAAAAATCCATTATTTGCATAATCTATACTCAGTGCTTCATGGAATAGTCATCAACCTAAAAATAAAACGTCTTATTTCAGCTCAACACCACTGCTTCCATGAAGCCTTCTGTCCTTGACTCAGATCCCTTCTCTTGTTGCATTTATTAAAGGTACCATGCCATTTGATTTTGTTATATGCTATTCTTTTTTTTTGAGTTGGAGTCTCACTCTGTTGCCCAGACTGGCGTGCAGTGGCCGCTCCTGGCCACTGCAGCCTCGACCTGCTGGGCTCTGGCGATCCTTCCACCTCAGCCTTTCAAGTA
>NW_007231961.1:17433-32888 GCF_000164805.1 Carlito syrichta
TGAGGTCTTGCTGCCCAGGCGGGTCTCGAACCCGCGGGCTCAGGCAATCCACTCACCTCAGCCTCCCAAAGGTGTGGGATTACAAGCTGAGCCACCGAGCCCGGCATACTATTCTTTATTGTATTCTAATGTATATGAAGTAGTAAACTGTAGGGATTTTGGAGACTGCACACCTACATGTGAATTCCAGTCTCTACCCATTAGTTGTGTGACTTTGACAGGTCTTTGGTATTCTTTGAACCTGTTCTTTGAACTTTGGATGCTTCATCTGTAGAATGAAGACAGTGTTTCCTATATCTCAGGGGTATAATTGCTGGAGGATTAAATAACATACATGTGAAGCACTTAACATAGCAACTTAATCTAATTAACAGATATAATAATATATAATCAATAGATTTAAAATCAAGAAATGAATTTTTATCTTAGGCTAATTATTTTCAGCCAGGTACACTGAATTTAGCTAGTCAATAAATGTTTATTGATTTGATATCAGTTTTGACCTGAGCTTTGAGGAAATATAAGATTTTGAAACAAGTGTTCAAGCATATAATATATAATTTATAATTTCAATTTGCTAACAATGGTGCTGAATTTATAAAGCACTTCACTTCTTTTAAAGGACTTTAATGCACTTGGCATAATTTGATTCTGTCATTCTGTGATCTTTGCTGGGTAGGTATGATTAATGCCATTTTATATATTTGGTAACTAGGGATCAGGAAAGAGAAAAGATGGCATTGTTAGTAAATGGAAGAACTGAACTAAAAGCTAAATTTCATGACTATTATCCATGGATTCCCTCTGTAAAAATGACATTGAAGTTCACTATTCTTGATTATTCTTAATGATTTATCTTTGCTAATATGGCAACTGTTGCAAAGTCTTTTAGAGCAGCCTTAATTCATTGAAGGAAGATGATGGAAGTGGGAAAAAACAGAGAAAGTGTCTTAAGAAACACTTTTTGGAAAATGGGCAGAAGTCCTTCAGAGGCACAAATTTTCAAGAAGGTTTACCTTGGTGTGGTATAAATCTAAATTTCTGAAGACTTTTGGAGAAGTATTATTTATTTTTAAAAAACTATTCTCTGCTTTTTTAGCAACAGCAGTCTTTTGGAAACAATTGTTTTTCTGCAGATGTTTATCTTGTGAATAACTAAAAGGAAAAAGACAAAAAACAGTCAATCACTTGAGGACAGAACTGTAACAAAGAAAGAGAGAGAAAAAAAAGATTTTTTCAGCTTCAAACAGTGGTTTTTGATGACCATAAACAAACTGCAGCTCAGCCAGCAACATATCAACAGAATATAAAATACTATTTTTACCTTAAATTCTGAGAAGTAAAGGCCACAGACATAGTCTCAAGAAATAACTGTAGCAATGTTAAATATAGCACCCTGGTTTATATAGATCACCTCTTGATATGAATCACCGAGTATGCAAGTTTTTACAAAAAGAGCATTTTACCATCTTGTATGTTCAGTGATATTGACTATGTGGCCAGCATTGATCACATAAAGTCATTGGTGCAGAGTTATTTTAAAACTGATTCTAAAGAAGGTGTGTTTAAATGTTTAGCAATGAGTGTGATGGAAAAAAAGCAACAGCCTTAATGTGGTTTAAGTAAGGTAAATACAAAAATCCATGAAGTTTGTTCAGGACTTTCTCTACAGAGTAGTCAGGGCATATTTTAATTAGTCAAGTACTTAATATTAATTTATTTGACTATTGGGGAACACAAACGAGGACTGAGCTTATAGGCGTGGGGGTTGAGAGAGAATACATGAAACATTGAAATCAGTGAGAAAAATTTTAGAAATAACTATAAATTCAACAGTAGCTCATTGATGGGAGAGAGCATGATATACTAGAGATGTCAGAGAAGGCATCAGTGAAGAGGTGGGTATCTTTTAGATTAATTGTTAATAGAGAAAGTGAAGGCCACTGGAGGCAAGAATGTGCAAAGGCCATGGAGGGAATAAACACGATACTTGCAGCAAACAAGGAGGACACTGTCCATTTTAGTCACATTAATCTTTCCTTCCTTTAAATTTTTAAATACTTTCTCATTCTGTTACTAAATTGAAATAACTGTATATTACTATACTATTTTTCTACTGCTTCTGTAACAAATGACCACAAATTTAGCAGCTTAAAGCAATACCCATTTTTTATTTAACAATTCTGTAGGTCAGAAGTTCAGGTGGGCTCAACTGTGCTCTCTGTTAGGGGTCTCCCAGGGCTGAAATTAAGTTATCTGCTGGTCTGGGCTCTTATGCAAAGACTCTGATGAAGAATCTACTTTCAGTTTATTCTGGTGGATGGTGGAATTCAGTTCCTTATAATTGTAGGACTGAGGTTCCTATTTTCTTGTTGCTATCAGCTAGAGGCCTCTTTCATCCCTCATTATATTGGCCTTTCTGTCTCCAAGCTAGCAATGACATGTCAAATCATCAACTTATGGAATCCTTCTGACTTTCTCTTCTGGTACTAACCAGAGAAAGATTCTTCTGCTTTTAAAGGGCTTATGCGATTACATTAGGTCCACCTAGATAATCTGTCTTAAGGGCAACTGATTAGTAATTTTACTTACATTTGAAAAATTCCTTTTGCCATATAATGTAACATAATCATAAGAGTAACACAAGGTGTTGGAAGTCATGAAGGTAATGCCAGAATTTTGCCTGTCACATTTGCGCTATTGTTATCTAGCAGTTTTGTGACTAGGCATGCTTTCTTCATACAACTTGATTGTAAGCCGCCTGAAGATAGGATGCTGTCTTCTTCTTAAATACCTTTTGAGTTAAGTTGCTTTTTGTTGGAGGAAGAAGAATGAAATGTGCTTGTTGTCTTGAAGGCTTTTTATTTAATACATTTGGGTCCTCAGATCTAAAGCTAAGTAAAATGTCACTCAGCTGTCTAGAAGCATTCAGACTGATCTAGCTAACCTGTCCAGTTATTTCAAGCAATCTGCTTTTGTGCTTGGATAGTGATTGCTGTGGGACATTGGGCTTTAGAATGCAAATTTCTGAAATACAGAGAAGAAAGTCATGCATGTCCTGTAGAATGTCTTTTATTTTTTAAGGCTCAATAAATAATGCTGGACTAAGGTAAAATAACATGTTTATGAGTTTTATTGCATTGGTATCTCTGTCCTTTATCATACTAGTTTAGATTATATGATTCAACAAGTGAAGCCTGTCATTCCAACTTTTAAAATAATGTAAATGCTTAGAAAAAAATTACAAAACTCTGCAACTAACAAAGATGAATTAAATGTATTATAAAGAAACGCCATAGGCACATTCCTTCTATAGGAAGAAATATGTCCATGCTGACCTCTGGAATCTCCAGGAAGTTCAGTTGTACGACAAAAGTTTTGAATTCCAATAAAGGAAGGTGAAATTTTCTTGAGGAAACATACTCTTCAAGAAGAGGAACAGAGAAACTTTACAGTATGTGAATGGAAGTATCAGACGGGTTAAGAATTTAGTTTAGTAATTATAAACAGCATTTGAGAACTGACTCAGAAATATTAGAAAGATAATAACCTTCTGCTTCATCACTAGTATGAATTTTCCCATTGAAAAAATATTTCTGATAGGTCATTATTATTTTACATAGTCTTTATTTTCAAGTCAGAAAATTCTTTGCCAAAAGAAATTTACATTGTCACATAACTTTATGTTTTCTGTCCCAACCCCGGATTGACAAATATCACTATTGTAACCCTCTATAGCCAACTCTACATGAAGACAGCATAATGTGTTTTTTTAGACTACTCAAAGGACTGTGCAAATAATATAGTGTTTGTTTTTTTGGTAGAGAAAACTGATAGCCAGACGCTACTGAAGTCCCTTAGCATATTTTTGCTGTAGTTGGCAGGTTTTGTAGAGTCCCTGTCACCTGGCTGCCATTCCACTAATCATTTACTTCCTTTATGATTAGTCCTAATAATTAGCTTTCTCTAAGGAACAAAGAACGGAATAATCATCTTTCATATTTGAAGGTGATGCTGCCAACATTTATTGTCTGCACTATATTTATCATCAGAGCAAGACTTGTGCTTGACATTTTATAGAGGTGAGCATTTAAATCATGTCTTCCTCAGTTGCCTTTTTTGGGTAGTGACAAGAAAGAAAGAGAGTAGAGGAGAAAGATTATATAGTCATGACCATAGAAAGTAGCAGTTCTCTGGTGCTTTCAAGGAAAAAAATATTAAGAAATGAACCTTATGATTACAAAAACTATATTATGTACAAATGCAATGTTTTGCAGTAATATCTGTTTCCAAACAGCACTTAGGTCTCTGTAAAGATCCTTTCACTGTAGAACACACCAATAACATTGACTCATTCACTTGTTATGTTTTACAGCTATTTTTCTCACCTTTTTAATGAAATCATTCAATAAATCTATCTTTCCAGAAAGGTGTTTATTTAAACTCAGTAGTGACTCTTAGCGACATAAGAACAGTCCTTTTTCTTCCCTCTGGTGCCACTATCTAGAATAGAACAAGAACAAATTGTAATAGCAAGAAGTTAAGTCCTTAGAGAAGTTTTCATTAGAATTGTAGAAATGGGCAAGTTGGTGTTTTGCTAAGCTGAATTACAAATAGCTGACTAGGGATAACATAGTTAGACTACTGTTTTCTTTCAACCTTACTATGGAATGTAGAAATGTCACTGATTACTTGTGGTATCATTAATATTTTAAAATGTGACATTATAAAATATTTAGATGTAAATATTGTGATGTAAGTGTCTTAATACAGTTGCAGCACAGTAAGATTAGAAAGGTTTCATATGCAGCATTTTAATTAAATCCATAAACAGTCCTTAAACTTCTATGCAAACTCTTGCTTAAATTCAATATAAAACTTGCATTTCGTTGATTGCTTCTACAAATTATGTGTCTCATAGTTACAGTTTCCCCCCCCCTTTTTCAGAGACAAATGATAATTCTCCTCTTTGGAGTTTTCCCTAAGTGACTTATTTAGAGTGTTAAGTTTACGAGCCTCGATTGCATGAATCTTAATGATCACATGACTCTTTGAGTTCAGAAGGTCAAGGTCCTTTGAGTGTCTGGTTTAAAACAAGACTTTGTATTTTGATGGAGCCAGTGGAAAAATATACCTCCTTTTAACATACTTATCACAGTTTGATGTCAGCACTGTGGTTTTCTGCAGAGAAGTATCTTGTAGAGACTTTTCATCAGCATCGTCACCAGCAGCAGCAACAGCATTTCCTGAGTACCTAAAGTGGAAATAGTGAATTAGAATATTCTCTATTTCAGAATGCAGGTGGGTTCAGAGTATGCATAAATGTTGATCTTATATCCTTATATAAATGTGGGCTCTGGTGATAGATAGCTGCATTGTTAATATTTCTTTATTCATTTTTCCCTTTATTACTCAATGTGCACTTGCTATAAGCCAGGCACTATGATGGGCTCTGGGAATAAAACAATGGAACAGATCTAATTTCTATCCTCAAGAAACTTATATCTAATGAAAGAAATAGGTGAACACAATTAAGTCTTTTAGTTCCAAAATCAATATCTATTTTGTATTTCTTCCTTTCCCTGTAGTGTGCCCAGTCCCAGATGGGGTATCATGATTAGTCTAAGGCTTAGACTCTAAGCCATTCACAGCAGGCTGTCCTTACTTTCCCGGCCTTCTTTGAAGCTAGGACTGGCCACATGACTCAATTCTGGCCAACGAGACATAAGATGAATTAAACTTCTGGGAGAATTTCAGGAAACATTTCGTTGCCCTGGTAAATAGAACAGACATGGATGATATTCTCACTCTTCTCTTTTACCCCTTTCTTTCTGTCTTAAGCATGGACCTGGCAGGCACCTAGTGGCCATGAAGGAAATGCCAAGACAATTGGAGACACTACTGAGTTGCTGGACTAAGGCCTGCAGTCTTTTATCTGTAGACTTACTACTACTGAGAAAAACAAACAAACTAGTATTGTTTGAATCACTATTGGTTAGAGTCTCTATTATGTCAAGTTGAATGCATCCTAACTGATACGAGAAGCAAGAGTGCAATTACATATGGGGCAATAAATGCTGTGATAGAGTAATTACAGGTCTAAGAATAGTCTTGTCATTTGGGTTTAAAGAAGGTTTCTTGGAGGACTGACTCCTAAGATTATTCTCATTTTAATTAGGCTCTCTGGAAAACTCATTGCAGTGAGTAATGGATATTGTAATCTGAACGTTCACTAAGAACACACATTTTGTACGAAATGTGTCAGTTTCCGGGTTTCTACAGATAGGCAACAGTGCTTGTTTTTATTTATGTGTCTCTATTTCTAAGAGGATTCTGTTTTCTCCCAGCTTATAAATGAAGATGATACTTTAATTTTGTTCCAGGGTAAGGTAGTCATGATACCATCAGAAGCTGTAACACTCCTGGTTGGAACAAAGGTAATTTTAAGCAGCACTACTCAAGGGAGGGCACTTAGCCATCTTTTGGCCACAGCTGTGCAGAAGTGGCATTGCCTTCGAGTCAAGTCCTCTTTCAGCACCTCAATTTCATAACAGGATGACAGCTTACTCTGGCTTGGCTGGCTGTTAAAGCATAAGAAGCTGCACTTAGCCTGCAACCTCGAGTAATAATAATATAGGTACTTGAAAGAGGCGTCATCTGGAGCTTATCATTGTCAATACTTATTGAAAGCTTGGCTAAAAGAAAAGCATATACATGCAGGTTTGCTCAAAGGATTTGCTGTCCATTCAAAAAAATTGATCACCGGGTCATGCTAGGTAAGCAGAGACCTGGAGACCTCATTCCATCTCTGGTCTCCCCTGTAGAAATGCTTTTGCCAAGTTGTACTTTGACATTGAAGACTCTGAGGGTGTTAAAAGAAACAGTCCTATGAGATACATTGTTACATTTACTGTTAAGTTGCTATGGAGGGTGCTGTTTACTGTTTCACTACCTTTCAAATCCATGTTAAAATCTGTTACACTGTTTTTCTTGGAATTTATGGGTTTCATCTCTTGGACAATGAAAAGCAGTATAGAAATTGTTGATATTTTCCTTTTTGACATCATTGATGTAATTTCCAATTTTTGGCTAGCCTTTGATAAATGAACAGAATTTTGACATGCTTTTTCTTTTTTCTTTTCTTCTAAGGCTAATCTCATTCACAGGTTCATCTCATGTTTCTTACTTGCATGTTTCTTTTTCCTCCCATTTATTTTTATTTTAAGATTTAGTTTTATTATGTTTTGTAGAATTGTATTGAATGAATTTTTGCTAAATGTCTTACATCTTTGCTGGCATAAGGCAGGATATGTGTGCATACATACAAGCAGGAACACAGGACTGGAAGCATTTTGCTTGTAGCACTTCAAAGTCAAACACTTTTTCTGTTGGTTGAGACAAGTGAGTTTAGGTAGGAGTTGTTTTGAAAGTATGTTCTCAACATGACTCTTAATATTAGAGAAAATGTTTTTAACCTTTTCCCCCTCCCTTGAGTTAACTTTTCTTTGGCTTAAAAGTGTTTTTGGTTGAGAAAGAAAGTCTGCAATTGATAGTTCTCACAGCAGTGTTTGCAATTAAAGTAGAAGCTTGGGGAGAGAATGTTGGGGAATGTCTGAGGAAGATTTTCCTTCTTCTTTTTTCTCCTTTAAATTTTAGCTCTAAATCAGATTTTTCTGACTTTAAAGTGTTCATTTTAAATTATCTGGCAGTCTGAATGCTATCACTTGAAAATACTTTTCCTTTATAAAGATTAATAACAACTAAACATCTGAGCTAGTATATTTACTATTCTGATGTCTACCTTTTTTGAACTTAATAATGAATTCATTTGATGTTAACCATACATTTAATTGCATGGAATTTTTTATGAGACTCTGAGGAAGATGGCGAATTTTTCTATGAAGCCAGATTTTTTTTTTTATTTTTAATTTTTTTCAGCTGGAGTCTCACAGAGATTTTTTTTTTTTCCCTGAAATTTTTAGTGATTGTTCTAAAGACCTTGAAGGATGGGTATATTTTGGACATTGAAGAAGTCGTAGTCAGAAGGAATTTGTTCTCCAGGCGCCCAGTGAGATTCCAAAATAACCTAAGGGGACTACTTCCTACAGGTATCTCTGGCTTCCAAGGTAGGCTGGTGAGCAGATAGGGAAGGATTTTTCTCATTCATTTATTGCCATTCTTCCTCGTCATAGAGACAAAGTGAAAACTGGGGGAAGATGACCACTCTGAGGAGGAAAAGACTTGGATTGGAAAACTAGCTCCCCAACCCTGATCAACCTAACTAGGCATTTTGCCAAAGATAGCTACTTCCTCAGTTTTTCTACCTGAAGAATATGCAGATCCAGGGTCAGGGCTTCTTTTTCCTGTGACTGACATCTCTGTTGTATGGAATCAGTGCTGATGGGGAGAAGACTCTCCAAAGTGGAGGACCCAAGGCCTTCTCTCTACCCCTATCACACACACAACAGAAAGGAGAAAAATGTGTCACATTAGGTTCACCTACCTGACCCTTAGAGAGCCCGGGGCAGATATCCCTGCACCCAAGATGCTGATGATACAGGCAGTGGAGGCTGGGAGCACTGGAGCTGGCAGTAGTAGCATTTAGGGAAGGTATGTTTGTAAGTACATAGATATATACATACTTAGGGAAAAATATGGCTGAGATAATATCTGGAGATATTTTTCTTTTATTATTCCAATATTTTCCATTTTTCCTTTCAAGGAGTCAAATGGATAATGTGCTCTCTAGTGTTTATTGTCTCAGGGGATGGATGTAGCAGATCAACCAGCAAAAAAGTTGCATGCCAAACATTCCTTTTGCTTATTCCCTCAAGACTCAACCCTAGAGTTTGAGAGGATTTGCAGGTATAGACAAAGTGTGTCTCATCCAGCTGAGAGAGATAAAGGCGGGGGGGGGGAGAGAGAGAGAGAGAGAGAAACCTCCAATGTCTGCCATAGTTTCAGCCAAGCCACAAAGGGTGGGGAGGAGTGAGCTTCTGGGATTCTTAGCCTTTTCTTACACAACTTGCCAGTGGGATATTTGTCACCCTTGTCTACAGGGCTTGTCAGTTCACAGGCTTAGTTAAGTCTCCAGAGTTTTTTGCAAGGTTGCTTATGGTCCTCTTTGCTTCTTGGCTTTATGCAACTGCCTTCTCTCATGGGCTTCAATGTCTACCTGATGGTCCTACTGGTCAGCTCTTCTGTGTTCTCTCTTTCTGTCTCTCTCTGTTTCTCTGTCTTTCTCTATCTCTCTTTTCTCTACCTAGAAGAAATCTCTTGCATTTTTTTTTTTTGTGGGCAATATTTTTTCCTTCATATTGCTGGCTGATACATTGTCTATGCTTGGGACTACTCTTCTTTTAATCTCCTCTATAGAACTCCAAAGTTTAGGCTTTGGAAGGTAATAGAACAACTGTAAGCTATACTCCTCTCTGTTCTCTCTCTCTATATATTAATATATATTTTTTATTTTAAAATTGTGAGGTACAGTTAAGGGTTAGGTATACAAATATTCATTGTGCAGGTAACTTTGTTGATGATGTGTGCCCCCCTTTCCCCAGACAGATATTGACTACCATTAATCCCACCTCCCTTCCCATTCCTGTCCCTCCCCCATAGTTTCCTGCCACTGTCAATCCTTTTCTTATAGTATTACGATAGTTGTTCAAGGTCCACTTATGAGTGAGAACATGTGATGCTCAGATCTTTGTTTCTGTGAGAGATCACTCAGTATTATAAACTCCATCCAGGTTGCTGTGAAATTCATGGTTTTGTTCTTTTTTATGGCTGCATAATATTCCATTGTGTATATGTACCACTTTTTTTTAATCCAGTCTTCTTTTGGTGGACAGTATGATTGGTTCCATGATCTTGCTGTTGTGAACAATGCTGTGATAAACATACTTGTGCAGGTATCTATTTTTTTTTTTGAGTCAGAGTCTCACTCTGTCACCCAAACTGGAGTGCAGTGGCCACTCCCGGCCTTCGCAGCCTCGACCTGCTGGGCTCCAGCGAACCTTCCGCCTCAGCCTTCCAAGTAGCCGGAATTACAGGCATGCGCTACCACGCCCGGCTGATTTTTCAATTTATTGTAGAGATGAGGTCTCGCCAAGTTGCCCAGGCGGGTCTCGAACCTGCGGGCTCAGGCAATCCACTCACCTCAGCCTTCCAAAGGCGCAGGATTACAGGCTGAGCCACTGAGCCCGGCAGGCATCTCTTTTATAGAGTGATTTGAGTTCTTCAGGATATATTCCCAGTAAGGGGATTGTGGGGTCATATTTATCTTGAGCAAAAAACACAATCTGGTTGCCCACTTGAATTAAGGAAAAGAAAAAGAGAAAAGTACAGCGAGTAAAGTAATAGATGGAGAATGGAGGTAGAGGAATGCCATTTCCTATAACACTCCAAGAGGATTCAAACTTCCATCTCTTCTTAAGGAGGAGCTACTGAGTCTTGTCTTATATTGACAGTCACTATTTATTAATGACTTTATAGTCCCTCATTATTCCTCACCAGTGCTCTCTGTATTTAACTTTGGATTCTTTTCTAGTTTTTTTTTTCTCCAAGTTTGCACTTCTATTAAATGAAGGCTTCACATATTAACTTTATTTGAAAGTCTTTGATTTAGCCCTTTACCTGAGGACTAAGCTTTGATGTAAAGCTGAGCGCTTTGTGAAGTCTCTCCTCCTTCATACTTCCGCTTCTTTTGTTTATATCTGGGAATGAAATGTGTCTGATGACCTGCTGAGCCATACAAAAGATCTCAGAAAGGTAGTGACAATGACTGGGCTGGCAGGCCCCTGAAGAGCTCTCCTAGATTGTGGCTAAAGCAATTCCAAACCTCTCCACCACACTGCCCATAGCTGATGTACCCCCAGGAGGGCTGTCTTCCCTGGAGTTGGTGCTGGTGCTACTGTAGTTTGGGTTAATGTGGTCTTGCTGAGGAGGCCTCACTGTTTTTCAGCATCCTCAATTCCTGCTGTATTCTGAAAGAGGTGAGGGATACCTATTGATCAGTTGGCTCCAGGAGGGGCCTTGCCAAAATGACTCTACAGGCACTCCCAGCAGAGCTCTTATGTCTGCCATGCGTGGTGGCTGGATGCACACCGATCCCAGGGCGCTTTTTAATTGGAATGGCTGTTCACACAGTAAGTGCGATTTCACAGTTTTCATCCCTCCCTGACTATACGCTAGGCTTTTGCTTTTTTAAGCAGGAGAAAGAATGGTTTATTTTTCAATATTGAATTCTCTTTTCTGTTTGAAAACAGCTCATGAGATGTTTTAAAAGCGTTCAGGCAAATGAGAATGGTTGACTCAATTATCGGTGCTAGAGTAAATAAGCAGATTATTGAAAACAAAGGAAACGCCTTTGATCCCTATTACTATAGCATTACCATCAACCCTACATATTCTGACACAAAGTCTTGTCAAATAAGCAAATCCTTTTTGCCTCCCAAGCACCCAAGGATGTTTTAAGAAAAGAGGCCAATTGAAGGGGCTCTTTGACAAGAAAGTACAGTGCTTTGTCCCCCATTCAGGATCACCTCAGGCCTACCTCCTCCCCTGCTGTAAAAGCAACTTCCTGTGGGGCCAGGAGTTCACATTTGGGCAGTCTGATTCTTAATAGCTGGGTCATGCTGAGCAAGTTGCTTAACCACCCATGCCTCATGTAAAGTGGGAAGAACGAGAATGAATGAAATAGGGCATTACTTGTGAAGAGCTTTGGAAATGCTGCCACCGGGTTAACTCTGCTGTGGTCCACCAGGCTTTCCCTTAGGCTGCCTCTCAGTGCCAGCAACTTCTTCCTACAGATCCAGGTGTGAAAGGGGAGAAACTCCTTCAATGTTCAGTGTTTCGATGAACAGTCATCTTACTGCCTCCTTAAGTATTGATGCCTATTATTACTTGTTAACGTGTGTATAAACCTTATTGTTCACACACAATCTTCACATTCTTTGTAAGGTTTTATCTGCACAATTATCCTGTGAAGTTCAGCATTGGAAGGAGATGTCTTTATAAGATATCATGCTCTGACACCCTTTCTGATAAAATTACACAGTAATACTGATGAGATATAAAAGGACAATACCAAAAAGGCAAGACTCAGGTTGAAAGGGAGCTGGACATGTTTACAGACCCAACATAGTAGACATACAGCATGGGGAGAATGGCATAAAGCTGCTAGACCCTGGGTTCAGAAGTAGGGAAGTGACAGCAGGTACTTGGCTTCCATGGAGAACAGGGTCTTTCATGCTTTCCTGTGAGTTAGAGGACTGAAGTAGAGTACCCTACCTATGGAAAAGAGGCCAAAAAATCCCAAACAACCACAGTTGCTCTTCGAGCGATGGTTCATAACAAGCAGGGTACCCAAAGAGAAAATGGTCAAAGTTCTAGCTTTGCAGCCAGGAACGAAACCAAGTCCTCCACAACTTTTCTGACTGTTTGGACAATATCCTCATATTGTAATAAGTCATCAGAAGACTTGGTTTGGAATAGGGACCTAGTGGGTAGAGGAGTTGAGGAAGAATTGAATGCAGAATTACTGGACAGGGAGGAATAACTTTCCATGGATTTCATAATAAGGAAGCTATTGATGATCTTAATTTTAATGTTTTTCCAAAATTTCAGCTGCAAATACCAGAATAAATGACTAGGGTAACTGAGGGTGAAAGGAGGAGTTAGACATAAAAATACAAACATCTTTTACGAGAAATACAGACTATGCCTTTCCTACAGAGAGTCAGGTGCAGGGAACACCAAAGGGATTATAGCATGCTTATATACAAATAGAAGGGGCCAGTAGAGAAGGAGTAATGGAAAGTTCCAGAGGATAGGCTGCGGTAGAAGAGGCTGAGGGATGACATAGCAAGGTCCTGGGGAGCTTATGATGCTTTGGATTTAAAGGGACTTGAAAGTGAAGTCTTTCATTATGAAGAATACAGAGTAACTCTGGTTGCAAACCATCCTCCTCCATCACAGGAGATTGCCCAAATGTTAGGATACCCTGGGGACTGGGGTGAATTGAGATGGATCTGAGGTCTGTGAAGAATGAGAGCTCTGAGTGATCGTGGGGTGATAGGTGAAACCCAGAAGAGTGAAGGCTAGAGGACTTGGAAGCACAGGACTTGTAGCATTTAAGGCCAACCTAGGTGGAATGGCTAAGGACAGTGGAGAAGAAGCCACACACATTCATGAGTACATACAACAAATCTGAGTTTCAAAGACAAATTTTGTTGCTGGTGAGGATGGAGGAAGAAATTTTCAGGGGACTAGATTTTCTGTGTAAACAGTTGGGATTTGGCACTAGCAGGATTTATATATTTATGCTAGTGCAATATGCAAACTTTTATTCATGTTTGGGAGCATTAAAGGTATATTTACTTATGTATCTGTCTCCCTCTTTTAGACTGTATATTCCTGAATGCATAGACTATATCTTACCTGCCATGGTTGCTAATACTTGTTTTTTTTTTTTCCTCAATGATCTTGGCTTCTGGCTCACTGATACTCACTAATACTTGTTAACTGAAAGAATGATGTGAAGAATGTTAGCAAAGACTTCTCAGACAATTAGGTTTGTCAAGACTTGAAATGATTCACATACAAGACAATACAAATCTGCAAATAAACCTTAGCAGTTAGAGTTAAATCTTTATTTAGGCATTTGAACAAAAGCATATTTTAAAAAATTTTCAGATCATATTTTCAGTGTAATAGCATCTGTTTTACTGACATTAAAATAATATGCTTTTTTACACTGCCCTTTTATTATTCTAGGCCTTAGTTGTATGATTCTACCAGATGTGAATAAGATAGAATATACTGAAAACTGAGGAAAGGATGTGATGACAGTAACCTTTTGAAATTTATTTTTGGTACAAAATGAATCACACCACAAAAAAATTAGAAAGTTAAAATATATTAAATAAAGTATAATAATTATTATATTACCTGTCATTCAAAAGTAATAGAATTATTAAGCATGATCTCCTTATTTGGTTTTATGGATACCTCAATAGGAATTATGTTGGTCAGAATTTTACAAGAGTTCAATTTATAAAATCCCTGAGTTTAATAAATGAAGAAAACCAGTGGCCAGGATATTCTATAAGTTGTGGGAAAAATATAAATATAGTAACCACCCTGCAAAATGGCTTCCAGTAATCCCTGCATCCTGATATTCTCAGCTGGTGTCGTCCACTTCCATATGGAATGGGGTTGATCCGTGAAATTAATAAGATAACGTGGAAATGACAGTATGTGGATGCAGTTGCAAGGTTATCAAAAGCATGACTTTATCTCTTGTATTACTTGCTTTTGGGGAAAGGCAGCTACTCAAGCCAGCCAGCTTGAGTAGGGACACTCAAGCATCCCTATGAAGAGGCCCATGTGGGGAAGAGTGAAAGGTCAAACAACCAGCATTAACTTGGCATGTGAGTGAGCCACCGCAGAAGTGAATCCTCCAGGTCCGCTTAGTCCTTCACATGACTAAGTTGAGCTGACAACTTGACTGCAACCTCATGAAAGAGTCTGGGCCAGAACCACCCAGCTAATCTGGAACTTGATCCACAGAAACTGTTAATACATGTTTATCATTTTAGGCTGTTAAGTGTTGATGTAATACAGCAATAGATAAATATTGCAATGCTATCAGGGAAATTTTCCATTCCTCTTTACTTTTCCAGTTAAATTGTCACTGCTTGCCGACACTGTTAGAAACCTCAAAACCAGAAATGTTAGTACTTCCATGAGCAGATGAGGATTTGTGTAGAGGGAGTTTTTGTTCTTGTTTCACGGCCAAAGCACAGATAGAGGAAAATATAAAATATAACCAAAAAACATATAAAGAAACATCAAACAAAAATACTTGTCCTGTTATTGACCCTGTGATAACTTGGGAGGTATGTGGTTGGTGTTCTGGTTTTCAAGTTGTAATTTATAGTTAATCTTCTCAAGAAATAATGTTCCAAATTGTAATGGTTAACTTTATGTATCAACTTGACTGGGCCATGGGGTGTCCAGATATTTGGTTAAACATGATTTGGTTAAATATGGATTGTCAGTTAGCATGTTTCTGGATAAGATTAAACATTTGAATTGGTAGAGTTAATAAAGCAGATCGCCTTCTCCAATATTGGTGAGCCTCATTCAATCTGTTGAAGGCCTGAATAGAATAAAAGGCTGAGTAAGATATAATTCTTTCTCTTTGTATGACTATCTTTAAACTGGAACATAGGTCTTCTCTTCCCTTTAAACTTGAACAGGGACTTGGACTGGAATTTACTCTATCACCTCTCCTAGGCTTCCAGCTTGCTGACTTTGGGTATTTGACTTAGCCTCCATATTATGTAAACCAATTCCTGATAGTACATCCCTTTACATATATGTATATGTATACATAGGGTGTGTGTGTGTGTGTGTGTGTGTGTGTGTGTGTGTGTGTGTGTGTGTGTGTG
>NW_007231961.1:32908-46281 GCF_000164805.1 Carlito syrichta
ATACTCAATGAAAATTGTAGTTTCATTATGTAGTAAATGGAATATGTAAGAGATATAAAATCAGGAATGGAAAAATTAAACCATGTAGAATGTAAGAGTTCAAAGCCCTTAATTAGAGTTTAAATTGTGACTTCAAATTCTTCAAATGCAGTTTAGGTGCTTTCTAAGTCATAAAATGTGTGTATGTGTGTGTGTGTGTGTGTGTGTGTGTGTGTGTGTGTGTGTGTGTGTGTGTATGCGTGTTTGTGAAGTCTGAAGAACCCAGACTAATACACAGATATATACGTCTGTCTTTTCAAAACACAAAACAACTAAAATAATAAAGGACTGGTGTAGGATTCGAACTTTCATTTATAACATTGTTGCTTTGTGGGAAGCATTATGACCTAAAATTATCTTTAGGAGCCCAATTTGTTTCTAAGTTTAGAAATGCCTTCAGTTTAAAATGGATATCAACTTTATTTTTAGGAATTCTAGCTGTTTAAGAGCAAAGTGCATGCCCCTCTATTCTTAAGGATCCCATGTCCTGATGGTACTGCCGCCCATAAAGCAGTAAAGTACTACAAAACTATAAACTAAGTAGTCTTCCTTTGGTGTGCCACACTGTAGTCTGAGAAATGGCATCTCTGCTAGTCAGGATGAGATAGTATAGTAACAGACAGCCCTCCAAGTCTCAGCATTTTTTTAAAAAAAAGCTTATCTCTTATTCATGCACCATGTTCATCATGGGTTGGCCACCGCTTGGTTCGTTGTCGTCTTCACCCCAGGATCTAAGCTAAAGGAGAAGCTTTTTGCTTGAAAATTGCCACTTGTGGAAGCAAGAAGGATAGAATGGCAAAGCATGCTTTGCTCTTAAAGCTACTGCTTGAAGTAATATATGTCCCTCCTCATATTTCATTGCCCAAAGCATCACATGCTGCTCCCTGCATTTAACAGGGTGAGAATGTTGAATTTCCATACAGGAAGGGCAGTACATGGTTTTGAATAGTTGCACTATCTACCACAACATTAAAATTGCTATATTTTTCATAAGTGTTCTTGGGAGGAATATTTTGAAGCTGAGAGTCAGGCATTTTATTCACATAAAGTTATATCAAAACAATGGTGGGAAAGAAACTCATGCTCTGAGAAATATGTCTGTACTCTATTGTAAAGTAATTTCCCTCAAGTACGGTTATGGGAGCAGTGTAATTCCTTGCTGTTTGTCTGAGTCTACTCCTCTCAATGGCTTCCCTTTTGCCCTGGTGTCATAGTTAACTTCCCCGGCTGCTCCCCAAGCACTGCGGGGTAGTAGTGCCAATATATCTCTGCCAGTGAGGTCATTGGGTCTTGCTGGTCTCAGCCCCTTTGTCCTAACCCAGTTCTCACTATGACCAATGAAGATAAATAACACTGGTTTAATGTAAAATCGTCTATTTTTCACGCAGTGTTTTTTTCTGCGAGAAATCTCTTTTTACATGCATTTTTGGTAAGAGCAGTGAGAGAGCATTTGACATGTTACTTAGCTGTGGTTCTCTCAGGACTTGGTGAGTCTCTTAGCTTTTCATTTTTTGTGTGACAGGTTCTGTACCAGCTCTGAGCTATTCACACTGCATATGGGAAGCAATAGCATGGAAAATCCAAAACATAATTTATATTTATAACTTTCAAGTGATTTTTGTTTTTAGCACATTTGCTTTCTTAATAAAATTTCATGTCACTAGTGTTAAAATTAGTTTGTCTTCCCAAAGGAGGCCATGTGCTGTTGTAGGTGAAGATCTGGTCTACGGCAAGTTGTTGGCTGAACCGTTTTTCCTCAGCTTTCTATTTATGTCATGTCTGCTTTTGCAACCAATCAGACATAACCTATCTGGAACACCCTGCTATCATTGTCCACCTGAATTGTTTTTCTCTTCCTCAGCAGCAGAGTCTGCTTTGGATTCTTTCTGCAGCTACATATGCCCCACAAACAAACCCTCAGAACCCTCTTCTTTTTTAAAAATTCTCTTCAATTTTTCTTTTAAAATTGTAGGGTACCATTCATGGTGAGGTATACAAATATTCATTGTGCAGGTACCCTTGTTGATGAGGTGTGCCCCCTACCCCAGGTAGATATCAACTACTGTCAATCCCACTTCCCTGCCCCACCCGACCCGCAGTTTCCCACTTCTGTCAATCCTTTTCTAATAGTATTATGGTAGTTATTCAAGGTCCACTTATGAGTGAGAAAATGTGATACCCAGCTCTTTGTTTCTGTGAGAGATCACTCAGTATTATAAACTCTAATTCCATCCAGGTTTCTGTGAAGTTCATGATTTTGTTCTTCTTTGTGGCTGCATAATATTCCATTGTGTATAGGTACCACATTTTTTAAATCCAGTCCTCTTTTGATGGGCAGCACAGTTGGTTCCATGTTCTTGCTATTGTGAACAATGCTGTGATAAACATACATGTTCAGGTTTCTTTTTTATAGAGTGATTTGAGTTCTTCCGGGTATATTCAGAACCCTCTTCTAAAATTTGCTGGTAGGTTAAACAAATTCATGTAAGTAATGGGTTAATATTAATACATTTTCCCTCCAGTATAATGCATTTACTCTTGAATGAAAGTTTACTGTAGAATGTGCCTTAAACCATATCAGTATAAAAGTGGAAATCTGTAGGGCAATACCTTCTATGTGTATTTGTGGTCATCACTTATAGACTTAATTTGTTCATGTTTCCACTAAGTTTTTGCCTACCAGTGGGTTGTAGCAATGGTGTAAGCAGACACTTGAAGAAATAAAGCAACTAGACAGACTCTATAATAGCAGTATGAGTTATGGTGCAATGGGAACATTGATTATCTGCAGAGGTCCCAGAAGACTTTTTAAGGTAGGGTCATTGAACTGAGGCTTCAGGAATAGGTAGGAGTTGATCAAGTGGGAAAGAAGAGGGCCTCAAAAGACCCTTGTCTGGGGTGAGACTGTATCAGGGTGGGGAGAAGAGGAAGATGAGAATTTTTCAGAAAAGTGCATGTTGGTTTTAGTCCCATTTTGGCTAAGTTGGAGCCTCATCTATGTGTGAGGGTGGGAGTTGGGAAATGGGGTTAGAAAGGCGGGTACCAGATGGAGACAGAAAGCGACTAAAGGATTTTAAATGTGGTAATGATTTCTACTTTAGAAAGACCAATTGTGCAGCTGTGTAAAATTTGCATGCTAGAGAAAACTTGGCCTAAGATTAACAAAAAACTTATAAAATCTGAAAATACACCTAACATAGGCAATAATTAATGATCAATAAAGTGGATTTAACTTTTAATTAATAACTTACATTTATTTGATATGTACTGTGAACAAGGCCCATAACTTTGCATTTTCTAATTTAATTCTCACAAGAACTATGTAGGGTAGGTAAAACGATCATCTCCATTTTACAGTTGAGAAGTATTATGTCCAGAGAAGCTAATTAATATGTAAGTTAGAAATTAATAGAGTCAGGTATTTGAATCGAATTTGGATAGACTACAATTCCAATGTCCCTGACACATCCTTTTCCCCCACATTTTTTATTGTGGTAAAATACATAAAACACAAAATTGACCATCTTAACTATTTTTACATGTGCAGTTCAGTGGTATTAAATACATTCAGAATGTTGTGTAACCATCACCACCATCCACCTTCCGATTCATTTCCTTCTTACCTCTCCGATTATAGAATTCATACTCAGGATACACAGAAGGATATATATGTGCAGCTATATTTCTTTAAAGAAGGATTCTGCTGGTTCAATGTCCTGCACTGAGTTCTAGTTTTAAGTTTGGGACAAAAATTGGGTGGGATAAATAATTTTGGATAAATAAAATGGTTGAAGGAGTAAGTCCAACTGTCATAATTATAATAGAGTTCACTGAGAATAAGTTCACTTTTATAAGTAGAAGAATGATGATAATAGAGAAGAGAAGAATGTAATCTGTGGGCAGACAGTAAATAGATAGGCATAGAGTAAGTAATATACAAATTGTACCAAGAAGTTAAAAAAAATTCCCATAGTGTTTCCCAGAGTGTTAATACGCACTGCTCTTAAGACAGCAAAGGAAGAAAGGAGAGGAAAAAACTGATAAAAAGGGGGCGTAGAGCCCTAGAGTGTTCTAAGTAGATTTTGGTCAACCCTCAATGTCCTCTTTGATGTCTACCTGCTTACATATTGCTAGTTTTCAAGCATGGAAATTTCATTAAATTTTCTGCAGCCAATAAAATATTTTTATGCCTGCTCGAACATGTTCTTGATAGTGATATTTATCTAACATATTAAAATAGTATTTTAATTTTAGAAAATCTTTCAGTTTTTCTTATCAAACTGTCATTGTTTAAGATAACAAAGCAATGAATATTTATCACTTATTTCTTGCATTTCCTAACATTTTTCAGGCCATTGTGTAAAAATGTATTAATATGTCTTTATAGTACATCTTTATGATATAGTTCAAGATGCAGTAAGGTCCAAGTTCTTTGAATATATGTCTAGCTATTAGGGTATACTAAAATAAGATAATGGAATGTTTTAAAATTATTTGATGCTTTTTCCTCTGCTCAAAACAGTTTTTGAATTCATCAGTTTTGATGCTTTTAGTGCCTCTGCCATTTTTTTTTTTGTTTCCCCTCTTGCACATAGACAAAACATTTCCCTTTGAGGACTTTTTTTCATCCAGGGAAACAAAAAAAGTAGTCTCTCAGAGCGAGATTGGGTGAATAGGGAGGTTGGAGCATGGGAGTCATGCTGTTTTGGTCAAAAACTGCTGAACACTCAGCTTGGAATGGGTGTGGGCAGGTGTGCTTCTAAATCACCCTTCATAAAATGAGCAAATGTGTTGAAAGAATCTCCAAAACAAAACAAAACAAAACAAAACAAAACAAAAAAACTCTCTGAAGCCAAACACAGACTCTCACCACAATGCTAGCTGGTAGACTGATGTCAATAGGTTCCTATAATAGAACACTTAGTGTGAAATGGGGAAACCTGTACTATCCCTCCAAAAGATAATTTCAGTAGTTTTTTTGACCTTCCACCCCCCTGTATGTACATATTGCAAATGAAGTTTTTCCTCCAGTGTAAGAATTCATTCCAAGGATCCTTGCAAGTGAAATTCTGGCTCAAATAAGTTTTAGTCATCCATTTATAAAAGATCTACTATAGCTTATTATGAATGATAGAAGGTATAAGTACTTTACTATTTAAGTAAAATAATACTTAATTCATAATATGATAAGCCATAAATGCAACAATTTTATTGTGTTTAGCTATGGATTCATACTATGTTAATGTGGAATATAACTATAATGTTCTATGTAATTTATTTCTATATTTCAAAGACAAAATCTTCCTTTGGAAGACTCAAAAACCGTAAAAGTGCCTTTCTTTAAATGATGAGTAGAACATTTAAATTACCCTCATTTTCTTCCAGAAGAATAGACTGAAACAACTTTTTTTTTTTTTTTAAAGAACCAACTCTAAGAAAAAAGTAGGCAGGAAACCCCTCAAAGGAAAATCAAAGCATTATAGTTCAGGGATTACTTAAATATTGCAAGAAGATCATGTTGGATAAGTTCTCAAAATGAAAATGTCCATTGACTAAAGTGAAACTCAGTAACTAATGTAAATGACTTATTTACATTACATAGAGAATGATGATAAAAAGCTTTTAAAATTTCTTTGAGTGTAACTATTTAGCTAAAACTGTGTCCTAAAGCTTGTACTTAAATCCACCAGGAAACACTTATCATGCCTTGTCTGGTAGAATACAATTTTTACCTCAAAAGAGATATTGACAATTCAACTAATTTCATTTTCTTTAGGTAGAAGTCATGTGATATTTTATAAAACAATAAAAGGGGACATAAAGAAACTTTTGAAGGTGATGACTATATTCATTAACTTGATTATGCTACTGGCTTCATGAGTATCTACATACATCAAAACTTAGCAAAATCTCCCTAAATATGTGCAGTTTTTTGTATGTCAATTACACCTCAATAACTGTGTTAAAAATACAAGTATTGTTCTAACAATAACAAGCTTATGTAGAGATTTATCTTTTTAAATCATTTCACTAGTCTTTCACATTCACATTTTTGTACATTTTATGAGCAGGGGCCCTGGCTGCCTTTGTTCAGGCTATCTTTTCAATGATAGTTATATAGTGAACATCCTTAGAAGATGGAGAGAATGTCTACTTCTAAAACAAAGAGTAGGTTTATTTACTGTCTGGTATGAATAAGATAATGCCTCCTTGTGGGGTAAAGGGTGACATGCTTACTGTCCATTATAAAAGATATGAATTTCCTAAGTTTGGGATTTATCTTCTATAATGCTGCCCATAGCATGCACCTTCCTGACATTACTCTTAGGAATTAAGTTTAGGAATGCGGTGCAAATGCTGGTACTCTAGATATTCCAGTATCTGTAATGGTTGTGAAGAAAATACTGACATTTATCTCTGAGGCAAGAGTCTCTTGTCTTTTGCCAGTCTCCATGAAACTATGGCTGTCTAACTTGTTAGCTTTCATGTATAATGAAGTCTCAGACCCTTGAAGGTCCTTGATAGTTTTAGTGATTGAGGATGGTATGCTGAAAGAGACATGACTTTATGGAAGAGAAAGAATGAGGGCCTCATGTCTGATAAATAGGATTTAAGCAATGCCATGAGGAAGTGTTAGCAGACATTTGACCAAACTATACAGTAAACTGAACAATTAATGATCTCTCAGTTTACTGTGAATTAATGAGGAGAAATTCGGGCTGGCATTGCAAGCTGAGGACTCAGAAGTAAGTTCAAAGGCTAAACAGTTCCTGGTAGTTTTTTAAACTCACTTCTGAGCAGGAAGACTATCTCTTTTCAGTCTGTGGTCAACCTCAGGTCCACTCTGTTGTGACAACTATTATTATTATTATTATTTTCTTTTTTTCTTTATTCTAAAGATGTGGGGTACAATTCAGGGTTAGGTATATAACTGTTCATTATGCAGGTACCCTTGTTGATGAGGTGTGTCCCACCCTCCCCTAGTAGTTTTCCTCAACTCCCAATCCCACCCCCTGCTCCCCTGGCAGTTTTCTACTACTGCCAATCCTGTTCTTATAGTATTATGATAATTGTTCAAGGTCCGCTTATGAGTGAGAACATATGGTACTCTGTTCTTTGTTTCTGTGTTAGGTAACTGAGTATGATGGACTTGGATCACATCCAAGTTGCTGTGAAATTCATATGTTTGTCCTTTTTTATGACTGCACAATATTCCATTGTGTATATGTACCACATTTTTTAATCCTGTCCAGCTTTGATGGACAGCATGGTTGGTTCCATGTTTTTGCTATTGTGAATAGAGCTGCAACAAACATGGTGTGCAGGTATCTTTTTGGTAGAATGACTTGAGTTCCTCTGGGTATTTTCCCAATAGGGAGATTGCTGGGTCAAATGGAAGATCTTTCAGAAATCACCACACTGTTTTCCAAAAAGGTTGCACTAGTTTGCATTCCCACCAGCAGTGGAGAAGTGTGTAACAACTATTATTAGGATTTACCCTGAGGGGACCAGAAGGTTCTGTCCCCTATCTACAACAGTTACAGAGAGTAATACTTACTACTGAGTTTTAAGGAGGAAAAAATTGTAACTCCCATGCACAGAAATCAGGCAAGTGGCTAAGGCTTTGCTTGATTTACTCAAGAGATGAGAGGGCAGGGTGTGTAATTCTTGTTAGGAAAGAATGACAAAAGCAGGATCTTTATATGGCTTAGTGCCTTCTGCATTCTATCATGCCTGTCTTAGACCCATTCAGAGATGAAAATAAAACTTCTCCACTTTTTGTTTTTTATAAGAGATTATTGGGCTTATTTGGGTGATTTCCCTGAGACAAATTTCCCGGTGGGAAATCATAGATGAGGGGTTGACAAGTTTTTGAAGTTTTTCTGATCCAAGTTGTGTTGATAAAACTGATGAAAGTGACTCACTGGAGAATGTGATGGAAGTGACCAATGGAGAATGAAATGAAAATAACTCACAGGAGAATGAGAAATGGAGCCAAATTCTTAGATAAGTTCTTAAGTTTTTTTTCCTGGCAGCCCTGGAACTTCCTTAGTTTTTATTTTGAAACTGGGAAAGAACCTAAGATTTCTTTTCTTTTTTCTTAGATTTCTTATCTTGGTAGTAGAGCTGTAAATGCCCTGGATTCAGGTGAATTATTTATTTATTTTAGGTGAATTCTTTGTAAAAGTTGCTATTGTGTGTCAGACTTGAGTCAGGCAAAGGGTATAGACACTGTGGACCTAGCTAGAATTCAGTGTGGCTGTGGCTTCTAAATCTAGGGGTACCCAATACTAAAATAAGACTCTTACCAACTAATTTAGGATGGGCAGATGGAAAGCATTATTAGAAGTTCATTTGGTTGCGTTAAGAGCTATGCCACTCTGCTTTTTCTCTTTGCACTTCCTCATAAAACCCCTACCCCATTTCTTTCCCCCTTCCCCCTCCTCCTCAGCTCCTTTATGGATAAAGATTAACAGGGATAAGGCTGAGGTCTCCTTATCTTCAAGGGGGACCAAAGAACATACTCACCCATCCAAATATATTAGGGAACTTTGGGGAGAAAGACTCAAACTTCTATGTCTCTATTAGGTGCAGGTGTCCAAGTCATCATTCTTACTGGTCTTGAGGTAGAGAGGATGCTCAGGTTCAACTGATCTGACTGGGCAAAGTTTACAGTAGGGAAGAAAAACTAATATAACCTTGCAGATGGTGAGGTCCTTTGGGCCAATTCAGCGTACTTTTTTTTTTGTTTTTGTTGCTTCTATATCTGAATGTATAGTAGAAATGGATGTGAATATGCTTGTACTTCCCATCCCATAAGTACCAGAGGGAATTCTGATCAGGTAGAGCTATAGCTAGTGAAGTCACAATATTTTGGGGATGTTACAACTCTGATGACCTTCTTGAGCTATAGTCTCAGTGGCTGATACTTTTTTTTTTCCATCTGGAGCCTCTGGCAAGAGGAGGCAGCCTCTACGTGGAGGCACTCCTCAGAATTTTGGTTGTATCATCTACCTTCCATTTATACGAGGTGCTCTCTTCATGAAAAGCACCAGTTATATTGCTACTGGGCTCTTATCAAAACTAAATGTCTAGATCTTGGAGGCCTTTTGAGACTCTATTCTGATATTCCTATTATGGAGTGAATTAACTCATATTCAACAACTAATAAGGTGAGAAGGGCCCCACAAGTCTCACTTGTCAAAAGAAATGATATAATCAAGACTGCAGTCAATGTAGCCTGAACAATGTCTTGGCTTTATATAGAAAGATAGCATCTATCCCTTTGGAGATGGGGCCTTAGTTCACAGACACTTTTCTACATGCCTAGGCCTAGTTCAGGTTGCTGAATCACAAAGGTGTCCTCTGGGCTGCTATAGCTGTTCTGCCCAAGAACCAGCTATATAGAACTGAAAGTGGACATGATTACTCTGCATAGTGGGCAGAACTCAAGGATGTTCCCATTGACTAACCTTGTTACATATTTATGGTATGCTGTAATCAATGTCCTAGCTGACGACCTGTCGCATGGAAAGTTATAGTTGGCAAATTAAAGGGTCACCTTTTTGGGCCTGGAAAATTGTGGAAACAAATTGTAGCTGCTGATCAAACTGTCTGGGCTCCTCACTAGGTGCCCATTATAAGGGCTCATCTTTTGATATGAATAACTGCAATTAAGCTACCCATTAAGCTTACTCTGCTCAGATTGCTATCAGTGCTTCCTGGATACATCATTGTCCTGGACTTGGCAACACATCTACCAGTATAGATTGGGCACAAAGGTCTCTGTTTTTCTAATGCAGAGGCTACTTTTGTATAGAAGACTTGTAACTACTGCCAAAAGTCAACCCATTTGTCCTGCAGTGAGGGATGTTACATCGCATGAGGTAGGAGCTCTCATCCACTTCTTGAGGCTGACTACATCTTAGAGGTATATTGTATCTCCTTCCAGCTGTTAATAGGGAGGTTGACACAGAAGACAAAAATATCATAGAAAACATCAACAAAACAAAAAGTTGGTTCTTTGAAAGAATTAACAAGACTGATGGACCA
The DNA here is from genome assembly GCF_000164805.1 of Carlito syrichta. Lineage (NCBI taxonomy): Eukaryota > Metazoa > Chordata > Mammalia > Primates > Tarsiidae > Carlito > Carlito syrichta. The sequence goes on from NW_007231961.1 coordinate 43,001, forward strand.
CTAGCCAGAATGACCAAGAAAAAGAGAGAAAAAGGTCAAATATACACAATCAGAAATACAAAAGATCAAATAACAACTGACCCTGAAGAAATAAAAAGGATTATCAGAGATTACTATGTACACCTATATGGAAACAAACTGGATAACCTAGATGAAATGGAGGACTGTCTGACATCACACAACCTCCCCAGATTAAAACAAGAAGACATTGAGACACTAAACAGACCAAAAACAACCCAGGAAATTGACTTTGTCATACAAAAACTACCTACAAAAAAAGCCCTGAACTGGATGACTTTCCAGCAGAATTCTACAAAACGTACAAGGAGGAGCTGATACCAATCCTATTGAAAGTATTCCAGGCAATTGAGAAAGATGGAATTCTCCACAAATCATTTTACATTACACTGATACATAAATGGGTAAAGATTCAAATAAGAAAGAGAACTACAGGCCAATATCCCTATGAACATAGACGCAAAAAGTCTCAACAAGATTCTAGCAAATTGGATCCTAAAACACATCTCAAAAATCATGCACCGTGACCAAGCAGGCTTCATCCCCAGGATGCAGGGCTGGTTCAACATTCGCCAGACCATAAATGCTATTAAATACATCAACAGATGTAAATATAAGAACCACATGATTATATTATTAGATGCAGAAAAAGCTTTTGAAAAAATCCAGCATCCCTTCTTGATTAAAAACCCTGTAACACCTAGGTATAGAAGGAACATACTTCAAAATAGTAAGTGCCATCTATGACAAACCCACAGCTAACATATTGCTAAATGGATAGAAACTAGAAACATTTCCCCTGAAGCCTGGAACAAGACAAGGCTGCCCACTCTCACCCCTCTTGTTCAATATTGTGTTGGAAGTCCTAGCACAGGCAATTAGACAAGAGAAGGAAATTAGGAGTATCCAAATAGGAAAAGAGGAAGTCAAGTTATCCCACTTTGCTGATGATATGATCCTATACCTTGAAAATCCAAGAGAATCTGTCAAAAACCTTCATGCACTGATAAAAGACTTTGGCAAAGTCTCAGGGTACAAAATAAATGTGTAAAAGACAGTTGCATTCCTATACACCAACAACAAGCAGGCAGAGACCCAAATATAAAGCACAATCTCATTCCCAATAACCACCAAAAAAGTGAAATACCTCGGCATCTTCCTAACCAGAGAAGTGAAAGAACTTTACAATGAGAACTACAAAATACTGCTCAAAGAAATCCAAGAAGACAAATAAAAAATGGAAAAATATTCCATGCTCATGAATAAGAAGAATCAACATTGTTAAGATGTCCATCCTACCAAAGGCAATCTACAGATTCAATGCAATACCCATTAAGTTACCAACATCATTCTTCTCAAATCTGGAAATGACAATACAGAAATTCATATGGAAACATAAATGATCACGAATAGCCAAAACAATCCTTAGCAAAAGAAACACAGCAGGAGGTATCACACTTCCAGACTTCAAACTTTAATGAAAGGCTACAGTAATCAAAACAGCCTGGTACTGGTACAAGAACAGGCACATAGACCAATGGAACAGGATAGAGATTCCGGAAGCAAAGCCTCAATTCCTCAACCAACTCATCTTTGACAAAGTTTCCAACAAAAACCACTGGGGAGAGGAGAACCTATTCAGTAAATGGTGCTGGGAAAACTGGCTGACCACATAAAGAAGATTGAAACAGGACCCCTACCTATCACCATACACAAAAATTAACTCTAAATGGATCCAAGACCTAAATGTAAAACCTCAAAGTATAAGAATCTTAGAAAACGCAGGAGATACCCTTATGGAAATTGGAACTGGAACCAATTCCTATTCAGAACCCTAAAGGTCAATGCCTTAAGAAATAAGATAAACAAGTGGGACCTCATCAAGTTAATGAGCTTCTGCAAAGCAAAAGAAACCATCAAGAGAGCAGGGAGACAGCCCACAGAATGGGAAAAAATATTTGCCTGCTGTATATCCGATAAAGGCCTACTATCTAGGATCTCCAAGGAACTCGATCGTACTGAAAGGAAAAAAATCCAACCGCCCCTTTAAAAAATGGGCAAAAGACATCAATAGACACTTCTCAAAAGAAGATATATGGGCAGCCAACAGACACATGAAAAAATGCTCAGTCTCACTCATCATCAGATAAATGCAAATTCAAACCACATTGAGATACCACTCAACCCCAGTAAGAATAGCCATTATTAATAAAACAAACAACAACAGTGCTGGCAAGGATGTGGAGACAAAGGAACACTTCTACATTGCTGGTGGGAATGCAGTCTAGTATAACCTCTTTGTGGCGATTTCTGAAAGAACTAGAAATTGACCTTCCACATGACCCAGCAATTCCCCTATTGGGAATATACCCGAAGGAACTCAAATTATTCTACAAAAAAGATACCTGCACACATATGTTTATTGCAGCTCTATTCACAATAGCAAATACATGGAACCAACCGTGTTGCCCATTGAAGCTGGACTGCATTAAAAAAATGTGGTACATATACACAATGGAATATTATGCAGCCATAAAGAAGGACAATTATATAGATTCTGCAGCAACGTGGATGGATTTGGAGTCGATCATACTCTGATTTATCACAGAAACATAGAACTGAGTTCCATATGTTCTCACTCATAAGCTGACCTAGAACAATTACAATGCTATAAGAAAGCGATTGGCAGTAGTGGGAAACTGTCGGGGAGGAGGGGAATTGGCAGTTGAAGGAAACTGCTAGGGGAGGGAGGGACTTACCTCATCAACAAGGGTACCTGCATGATCAATGTTTATATACCTAACCCTGAAATGTACCCCACATCTTTTTTATAACAATTTTTTTAAAAAGGGAGGTTTCCCATGTAATAAAATTGCTGTGTCTGTATGATCAGCTGACTCTGGCCACACCATTATGATCTTTGAAAGTATTTTGTGTCATATATTTGTCTTTTTGGACCATTTGAAACCTGACAAAGATGTATCTTTCATCACAAAAGTCACTCAACAATGGGTTGATAGTCAAGATATAATGAACTCTGTTATTAAAGTATGAAAACAGCCACAGACAATACACAGATGAATGACTGTGTTCCAATAAAACTTTATTAAAAACTGGTGGCAAGTGTTATTTTACTTCTTTTGTTTTTGAGTTGGATTCTCCCTCTGTCACCCAGACTAGAGTGCAGTGGCCGCTCCCAGCCACCGCAGCCTGGACCTGCTGGGCTCCGGCGATCCTTCCGCCTCAGCCTTCCAGGTAGCTGG
>NW_007231961.1:46477-48845 GCF_000164805.1 Carlito syrichta
GGGCTCAGGCAATCCACTCACCTCAGCCTCCCAAAGGCGCGGGATTACAGGCTGAGCCACCGAGTCCGGCTCTTTTACTTCTATCATTCAGATTAGTTATGATTTTTTAAAAAAAATTTATTTTAAAGATGTGGGGTATAACTCAGGGTTAGGTATACAAATATTCATTATGCAGGTATCCTTGTTGAGGAGGTGTGCCCCCCTCCCCTAGCAGTTTTCCTCAACTGTCAATCTCACCCCCTCTCCCCTGGCAGTTTTCCACTACTGCCAATCCCTTTCTTTCAGTATTAGAAATTGTTCAAATTTCGCTTATGAGTGAGATCATATGATATTCTGTTCTTTGTTTCTGTTCTAGATCACTGAGTATGATAGACTTTAAATCCATCCAAGTTACTTCAAATTCCATATGTTTGTCCTTCTTTATAGCTGCATAATATTCCATTGTGTTTATGTACCACATTTTAAAAATCCAGTCCAGTTTCGATGGGCAGCATGGTTGGTTCCATGTTTTTGCTATAGTGAATAGTGCTGCAATAAACATGCGTGTGCAGGTATCTTTTTTTGTAGAATGATCTGAGTTCCTCTGGGTATATTCACAATAGGGGGACTGCAGGGTCATATGGAAAGTCAATTTCTAGTATATTATGAATGATTAATGGAGTGTTGCATTCATGGGAATATTTTCCAGCGGTTAAAAAAATGTAGTAAAGAGAGGTGATTTTTGTATTAAGATTACTCTCTAAAGGTCTCTTGTGCCTCTGCAGAGGATGGCTTTGTTCTGGACTATTTATTCAAAGGTTGTATAGCAAACAGCCATGTAAAACAGAGATAATATCTTCTTCTAGGGTAAAGGACAGATTTGCTTACTATGCAGTATAACAAAAATAAAGTCTCCACCCTGGACAAAAATCAGGTAGGCTCACCATCCCTAATAAAAGATTGGGGTTCTTTTTCTGTAACAACTCACCACATATGCAAGCATCACTGACCCTCTTTGCATTATCCTTGGGAATTGAGGTTTGGGGAAATGGTGCAAATATTCTAGCTACTGCTATACTGTGAGGAATAAACTATTCTTTGTCTCTAATGCAACAGTCTTGTGCCTTCTGCCAGCATCCATGAAACTGGTGAGATAACTTGTTAACTGGCAACTAGGGTAAAAACTCAGGGTTCTTGACATTTATCATAAACAAACTTAACAAAAGACCACATCCAGACCTTGTGTAAGCTTTTATACTACAATGTTTCACCTTTTCTATTGATACCATAAACATTTAAAAAAAATCAGCTTTGAAAGAAATTAGCTTAATGTGTTCTGATTGGAATTGAAGACTTCTCAAAGTAGTGGTGTTTTAATGGTGACAAGTGATAGAAATGAGATAGCTGATGTGTGATTAGATGGAAAGAGCATAGGACTAGGAAGTAATTGGCCTGGAGTTGAAACTGAGTTCTATTACAAACTGGTTATGTAATCTTGAAGAGTCCAGACCACCTGTCTAAGTTTCAGAGACCTCATCTTTAAAACAAGAGGGCTAGGTGAGCTTGTTTCTGTAGCCCTTTCAGTTGTGAGATTGAATTATTCTTTGTGAGAAGGTTTTTTCCTGGGGTAGTCTTTCTTATTGACTAGGCTTGGGAAGCCAGCATCTTGCATATAAGAAGAGACTGCCTTTGTTCATATTGTTTCCTGGATCTTTGTCTTTTCTCCCCAAATATGTGTCAACCCAGAAGATTTTCTGTCAATCTGCAAAACATGGAAAATATAAGCTCTTTCTCTTATTTGTATTTTTTTGTGCCATAAATTAGGTTTTATGAAATTGCTCAGTTACCATGGTGATACCCACTAAATAAATGTAAAGGAACAGAGTCCTCCCTTTAAATATAAATTGTGCATTCATAACACATCAAATATGCATTAGATTCATTGACTTCTTTAGCATCAGAAGTACCTGACAATAATGCCAAATTTATCATAGTTTCTTTCTCAAAGAGAGCAAGAACTAATGCTAAGAAATAGTTTGAGATGTGTAGTAGAATATGGGCAGATTAAAAAAAAGATGCTTGTGAATTTAAGCAAGCTAAACCACAGAGAGATGGGAAAATGTATGGTTTATATTATCTAAAGTGCAGTATTTCAATTCTAATCTTATGTTTCTGGCCCAAAACACATGCAGAAATATCTCTTGTAGTCATTCCTTTATATGGTATGTCTTATGAGAATAGATTTAATTTCCTCTTTGAAAAGATAACTAAATAGAAATCAAGGTAGTTCTCGAAGTATATATGAATATGGATACTGTTCAACATTTTCTTTGTTTTTTTTGAGTTGGAGTCTCTGTCGCCCAGACTGGAGTGCAGTGGCCGCTCCCGG
>NW_007231961.1:48870-60873 GCF_000164805.1 Carlito syrichta
CACTCACCTCAGCCTTCCAAAGGCGTGGGATTACAGGCTGAGCCACCGAGCCCGGCTAACATTTTCTATACAATTGTTGTATCCAGGTAAAATGGACCTGATAATAGTCTAAATTATTTTTATTTTATGGGGATGAATTAAGTGACTTAGTAAGCTATTAGAGAACTAGTCACAGTGCCCTAAACTATTTGTTACATTTTAGTAAAGAAGAGGAAAACATTTATTTGCTATTGGTAGAATACAAATAATATCATTTAGAAGTAAATATGAATGTAAGTAAATATAAAGTTTGTTCAAATAAAGTTAGCTACACTCATTAACTGCATAATAAGATTTCAGTCAATGATGGCCTGCGTATATGATGGTAGTCTCAGAAGATCGTAATAGACTGAAAAGCGTGTATTGCCTAGTGACGGCAGATCTGCAACACATTACCCACATGTTTGTGGTGATGCTGGTATAAACAAACCCACTGTGCTGCTAGGCATACAAAAGTATAGCACATGCAATTATGTAGAGCACATAATACTTGATCATGACAATGAAAGAATGTTACTGGTTTATGTATTTACAGTACTTCACTTTTAATTGTTCTTTTACAGTGTACTACTTCTACTTATGCTAAAAAAAAAAGTTAACTATGAAACAGTCTCAAGCAGGTCCTTCAGGAGTTATTTCAGAATAAGACATTATTATTATCCAAGGAGATTACAGCTTCCATGTGTTATTGCTCCCGAAGACTCTCTGGTGAGACAAGATATGGAGGTGGAAAGACAGCAATACTGATGATTTGAATCCCGTGTAGTCCTAGGCTAATCTGTGCATTTGTGGTTTTAACAAAAAAAAAAGTTAAAAAAAATCTTCATAGAATAAAACTTGTAAAGACATAAAGAAATAAAATATTTTTGAACCCCTTTATGATGTGTTTGTGTTTTAAGCGTTATTACAAAAAAGTCAAAAAGCTTAAAAATTAAAAAGTATATAAAGTAAAAAAGTTACAGTAAGCAATAGTTAATTATGAAGAAAAAATTTTAAATGAATTTAGTGTAGTATAAGTGTGCAATGTATATAAAGTCTATGGTAGTGTGTAGTAATGTCCTAGGCCTTCAAATTCACACACCATTCACTGGCTTACCCAGAACAACTTCCAGTCCTGCAAGCTCTGTTCATAGTAAGTACCCTATACAGGCATACTGATTTTTGTCTTTCATACCATATTTTTACAGTATCTTTTCTATGTTTGGATGCACAAATATTTACCATTGTGTTATAATTGCCTGCAGTATTCATTGCAGTAGCATGCTGTACAGGTTTGTAGCCTAGAAGCAATAGGCTACACCATCTGAAGTTGTGTAAGTACACTCTATGATGTTCACAGAACCACAAAATCACCTAACGATACATTTTTCAGAATGTAGACCCATTGTTAAGTGGCACATGACTTATTTTTTAAGGGTGATAACTCAATAAGTGATTTTTTTTTAAGCTGGAAGAAAAGGATTTGGCAAAATACTTATTCAAACAAGTTCATTGTGATTTAGTCAGTGTTGTGGGTAGGATGGAAAACTTCTCTATTCCTAATACTTTCTTCCATGTGGAGAGAGTCCTGCTGGGTTAACATTACTGTCCCCTCCCTACTCCCTACTCCCTTATCCTCTTTCATGATGAGAGAAGTGTGACTTAATTTGGTGAATTTGGAAGGGAAAACCAAGCGTTTGAAGATTAAACCCTCTTTTTCTTCCTGTTCTCCTAGCTGTCCACAGAACAAAGGCGCATATTCCAGCTTACTCCTCTGTATTGTTTTATAGTTGTTCTCCCATGTTAGAAAGTCTGATGAATTCAGTGCTATCAATGACTAAGTCTGTTTAATTCTGCAGTTCGGTCTTAAAGAGCTCCACAACTTTCAGATTTAAATCATATTCTACATTATCAACGTTGTAATGATTCTAAAGTAATATTTTTATCTTCAGAGTTTGTTTGTTACTATAACAGAACTTAGTCTAACATTACTAATACAGTACATTAGATTGAATTATCTTTCTTAAATCCCAGTAGTTAAAATAGGCCTGCTTAATGGCACTTAACATAATTCCTCTGTGCAGTCCACTCTTTTATTTTTTTCTTTTTCATTTCTGATTCATGTTTCCAATTCCCTCTTCCCTGTAGGCACTCATTCTAATGTGCTTTTTGTATGCTTTTGAATATGTATGCACCCTTGCAAAAGATGATTTATTGTGTTGTGCATATTTTTAAATTTACTTAAATGTTATATACGAAAAGCTATGTGCCTGTTTCCAATTTTTATGCTTTTCATTCAAAATAATGTTGCTATGTACAGTACATGTATCTATAGAATTGCTTTTTTGCAGAAAATTTGAAGCTTTGATAGATTCGGTGAGGGAGAGAAGGAAAATGGCTGAGAATAGATATGTGAGAAAACATCAAATCCTGTGTGGTGCTTCATATGAGAGTGTATCTCTGTAAGAGGGTATATTGTGTAAACTTCACATATTAGTATTAAAAAGACAGTTAACCTGCAGGTGAGTTTAAACTCAGTTTCTGATGCAGGTATTTTTTTTATGGAAAGTTGCTTTTTTGGTAAATTGATGGAGAAAAATGGGGGTGGGAGCAGAAGAGAAACACTTAAGTGAGAGACTAGAAGTAGATACAGTAGATAGGTTGTTGGGGTCACTGGGATAGAGCCAGGAACTGAGTTTGAAAGATAATCATTTTTTTCCCACTTAAAACCAGTGATTGACACATGAAGGTAACTGCATACAGTATATATACATTCTATCGAATCCATAGAACACAGACTTTGGACTGTTAGATCATAACTGGGAATAAAATTCTAGGAGAATTGAGCGAGAATGTTTACATTTCAAAAATAACTTCTGTTTACTAAATGCCTGCTCTATTCTATGTATTTCACATACGTTGACAAGCTTAATCTTTATAAAATTCTATGAGTAGGGCACAATTCTTTTTTTTTTCAATTTTTAATTTTAAAGATGTGGTACAATTCAGGGTTAGGTATACAAATGTTCATTATGCAGGTACCCTTGTTGATGAGGTGTGTCTTCCTCCCCTGGCAGTTTCCCACTACTGTAGGGTACAATTCTTATTCTCTGTTCATAGCTAAAGAGGTTGAGGACACACCATTATTGAGTCAAATCTAGGATTTAAATCTAGTGATTTTAGACACTAGAAAATCTGTGTTCTTTCCAGTATGCCATGGAGCCAATTTAATTCAGGGAGACAATGTCAGGAATTTCTCTTTGCAATTAGTGTATTGAAGCACTATTAGTGTGCATCTCAGAAGTGAACAACAGGGCTTGGAAACAAAGGACAATGAAAAATGGAGAAGTGGATCAGCAGCACATTGGAGATACAAACTTTGTAACACCTGACATGGAGTGGAAATTCAATAACTGTTGCATGAATGTTTGTTAAATGAACCACAGCCAGATTCACTCTTGTATGCAATTTGTAATTTGGTGTGTGTGTATGTATGTATGTATGTATTTATTTATTTTGAGTTGGAGTCTCACTCTGTCACCCAGACTGGAGTGCAGTGGCCGCTCCCGGCCACTGCAGCCTCGACCTGCTGGGCTCCGGCGATCCTTCCGCCTCAGCCTTCTGAGTTGCCGGAATTACAGGCACACACTAACATGCCCGGCTAATTTTTTTATTTATTGTAGAGATGAGGTCTCGTCTGCCCAGGTGGGTCTTGAACCCGCGGGCTCAGGCAATCCACTCTCCTCAGCCTCCCAAAGGCACGGGATTACAGGCTGAGCCACCGAGTCCGGCTATTTGGTGTGTATTTATAAGGACTACCCACTGTTTAACCAAGGACAGTTCTATTCCATGCCTTAGATTTTTCCTAGTTAACAGTTTTGTTAACTAAAGTACTGAGGTAAACAAATAGACAATCAGACAATCTCCTTAGGAATTTTTAAGGAATATTACCTGAACCAGGTATACACAGCCAGCAAGTATAGCCACTAAGCAATGGGCTTGTAGACAAGAAACCACTCACACAATGGAACAACAATAAAAAGTATTTATGCCTTTAGATGGTCAAGCTTTCCAGTTTCTATGTGAACAGATACTGGAGTGTTTCCAAAATATCTGATAGCCATGTTATTTTTTTTCATTGGTCTCTTGTATAGTTCTCCTTCCCATCGTCCTCTCTTAATAATTTGATCACTGTTTCCGTTTTTAAAAAAGTATGTCTCTTATTATTTCAGTAACTAGTAGCAACTTAATGATAAATTTTACAAAATGCATTCCTCAGTCTCTATTAGGGGGACTTAAAGGATATTTTCATTCTACAAAAGGAATATAATCATATGCAGTGGAGTTATTAAATATGTAAATAAAGTATTTAACTAAATTACATGTTGAATACTAATACAAGCATGTACATATGATATCTGGGAGGAGAGACTGTTAGGCTAGGATATTCTGAATTCCGCCCTTCAGGTAAAAATGTAATAATTTTTATTTTTCTAAATCCTTTCCCTTCTGGAAGGCAAAGCAGATCATTTTCTTATATCAAGAGAAACAAAGATTTATCTGAAAGTGAGTTGTTTGTTCTGTTCTTTCCAAATAGAACAGGAAACCTAGTGAGACTAACAAAAATTAAGGTTGATGTGAGTCAGACTAATGGCTCATATTAGCCAAAACAGAAGGCTCCAGACCTATGTGTTGCCAACATAGATACACTCCAGTGCCAAATATTAGACATTTAACTTTCAATTAGTCATGAAATACAGGCTACATGTGAGATAGATAACAAAGCTCCCATATAATTTAAAAATGCTATTTGGGTCATGTTTTATATCAAAACATGAACATAAGGTATAATTTATTAATTTACATATCTTTATTAATTTTCTTTTTTCTACCTAGGTAGACTAGGGAATGATTTGTATACAATTTATTGGCAAGATGAGAAAGGCAAAAGTTGTTATGATAAAACTTTTCATCAAAAGTGAAGAATCTAAATATATTATTTAACCTCTAATTTTCTTTTTTATTTCACTGATTTTTGATATTTATATGAAGTGGAAAAGGGTATGTGGTTAAAAATTTAGAATACATATCAAAAATTTTGAAATAGAATGACCTTAAAGACAGTATTCATGATTTTTCTTCTAATGAACCAAAATTATTTATAGAGGAATTTATGATACAAAGGCCTATATATAATAATGTATCAAAACAATGATGTTTAAAGGGAAACCACTATATACTAGGTACTCAGTAGAGATTTAACAAATGTCTAGTAATTAGAGGAAAATAAGTCATAGAACTGCATCAATCACATAGGTACATTTCAGTTGTTTTATAAGCTCCACTAGTAAAATTTGGGCATCCACCTGAACAATTGGTATTATATTTGAATGTTGCCTGATTGGTTGAAGTTTATTGCCCCGCTCATTTAATTCTATCTGGTGAAATAAAATTCCATTCAATTCACAATTCTTCCATAGTGATTGTGTGCTGGTATAAGTGCTAGTACTAGTAATCCAATCCTCCTATTAAGAAACAATGTGTCCCCAAATTAAGACAGTGGCAGTGGGGTTAGAGAGGAAGCTATGGATACAAAAAATTGGGGAGCTGGAATGGATAAAACTTGATGTATGGTTAAATCTGAGGCTAACTGGAAAGCTAAGATTGATGTGAATCAGAATAATGGCTCAGATTAGTCAAAACAGAAGGCTCCAGAACTATGTCTTGCCAACATTTATACACCCCAGTGCTAAATATTAGACACTTAACTTTCAATTAGCCATAAAATACAGGCTACATATGAGACAGATAACTAAGTTCCTAGATAATTTAAAAATGCAATTTTGGGTCATGTTTTATATCAAAACATGAACATATGATATAACTCCATATGTTTTATTATATAAGACATGAACATATGGTTCAGGTTTCTGGTTTATGTAACTGTATGGATAAATTAACAGAGTACATAACAGGGACAAAGTTCTTAGGGTGAGGGAAAAGGAGTTTAGTATTGAACAAGATGACCCAGTTAGGTGATCCACCTATATTTTTCTTCACATCTATATGGGGATAATTATAGCTGAACTTTAACAATTTGTGTTCACATAGGTGTTTCCTTGTCAGTTATTCTTAAGAAATTTTCATTAAGGAATATTACACAGCTATAAATAAGGACAAACATATGGACTCCACAACAACTTGGATTGATTTAAAGTCTATCATACTCAGTGATCTATCACAGAAACAAAGAACTGAGTACCATATGTTCTCATTCATAAATGGACCCTGAACATTCACCATAATACTATAAGAAAGGGATTGGCAGTAGTGGGATACTTCCAGGGTGGGTCAGGAGGGGAAACAACATCAATAAGGGTACCTGATCTCATATCAGGCAAAGTGGGGACAAAGGGAGGCCCTAAACTCTACCTGTATGATGCCCACTTGTATACCTAATACTGAATTGTACCCCGCATCTTTAAAATAAAAAAGTTTAAAAAAAAGACATTTTTATAATTACAATTGTCTTTCCGACATGATTTTAAATGACTTTAGGGCAAGCTTAAAAAAATTTTTTTCCCCTTTAGTATACTTCTTCAGCTTCTAGTGAAATCCTGGTAGAGGAGTAATTAATATTTACAGCCACGTTAACATTATTTCTCCATGAATTGTGTAAGCCTTTAATGGTAGACATCATTCACCAAACATCCATTCTCACTGTCATTAAAGAAAAAAGAATATTTTTGAAAAACATGGAAAAATAGAAATGGTTTTAGAAAGGTTGTTAGAAGACAAAATATGATTTCAGAATGTTGAATATTTTAATATTAAGCTCTATTACTATTGTGTATTAAAATATTGATATTAGTAAAACATTTACTAGTGGGGAGGCGTGATGGAAGCAGTGGGAGTGTCAAAGTCTCTGCAAGGGCGAGTGTCCATAAAGACATCTGTGTGAGTGGAGACCCTTGTTGGCCTGCCAGGCTCTGCTCCCCACCACCTTACAACCTGGCCAGGCTCTGTTCAGCCTTCAACCTGGGACCCAGAGGCAATCTCCACACCCTATGGGATTGACTTTTGATGATCCAGAGAGGAAACTTCAGGAGCAGACACAGAGAGAAGAATATCCCATTTCCGTGCTGGACCAGGCACAGACATGCCTGTTTTCAGTGGGGACTTGGTGACAGCAGCAGCAGCAGCAGACGAGTAGGGTGAGTCTTCATCTGATTCACTCTCCTCCCACAGCAGTCCATGGGACATCTGACCCATGCTAAGAGCAACCTGATGGCTAGATACTGGAGCCTGCTCCCTACCACAGTGACCAGAGTCAGTTGCGGTACCTGAGAAAGGAACCTGAAGTTCCAGAAATGGCCAGAGAGGAAGTTCCTTTTTTTGTCTTCCTTTTCTCTATTTTTGTTATGTTTTAGTACTTGCTTTTTTTTGGGGGGGGGTGATTTTTGGTTTCTCTGTTGGTGTATGGGTATTTTTTAGGGTGAGTGTAACATCAGTTTTTTTTTTTTTTTTGGTTTGTATGTTTGTTTGCTTTTATGTTTTTGTTTCTTTGTTTATTCATTAGTTGGTGTGCCTGTTTTCCTTCTTCTTCTCTCATCTTCTTTTCATCTCTTTTCTTCCTTTTACCATTCTTTTCCTTTTTCTTATCTCATTTTGCTTTCAGGGGTGTACACATACCCCCACTCCATGGACAGGTTGTAAGGTGGTAGGGAGTGGGCTCTAGGGGTCCCACACACCTGTCAGTGGGTACTGTGATCTGCAGATAGCTTTTGAACCACAGTTTCCTCCATCATACCTTAATCAAATCTCAAAACCAAGAAAGCACAGCCCTCATCCCCAGACTGGCTTCAAAAATTGAATAAAGTCAGGGGATCTACATAAGGAAGAATAGGGAACTGAGCAAACAGAAGTGAAAGGTATGCCCCCATCACTGAGCAGCAGAATTAGAGAAGGGGGAAAAGGAGGAAGAAAACCATCACAAATGAAGAAGAATCAGAGGAAGAACACAGGTCTCATGGAGAGTCCTGGAAAGACAGCATCTGAGAAGCAGACTTCAGAACTCAAACAATGAAGAACCCCCAGAATGACTGGTCTCAAACCAGACACCCAGATATCAAGATATTAATAAAGAGAATGAATAGAAATGAAGAGAGACAAGAGAAAAGAATGAAGGAGATGATAACTGAGATTATGGCAATAAAAAATACAGTAAATGAAGTAAATAACAAGCTGACAAGTGTGGAAAGCAGAATTAACCAAGCAGAAGAAAGAATCTAGAGCTTGAGGATCAAAATATGGAACTAACCAAACTGTTAAAAACATAGAAAAGAAGGTTTAAAAGACAGAACAAAGCCTCCAAGAGATGTATGATGATATCAGGAGGCAGAACATACAATTAATTGGCATTCCTGAGGCAGATAGAGAAGCAGAGGCCACTCTGGAACAAACATTTCATGAAATTATCCAAGAAAACTTCCTTCATCTCATCAGGGACATGACCATTCAAACAAAAGAAATTCAGAGAATCCCTGCAAGACATCAAATGAGAAGACCAACTCCAAGACACATAGTAATTTTTTACACAAAGTAGGTATAAAAGAAAAAATCCTAAGGACAGAAAGAGAGAAAGTTCAGACTACTTACCAACTGGGGAATATAAGTTAGAATAGCAGCAGACTTATCTATAGACTAAAAGAGGCTGGAGTCCAATTTTCAAAGTTCTCAAAGATAAACAATTCCAGCCAAGAATTTCCCACTCAGCTAAGCTAAGCTTCATCAGTGATGGAGAATTTGAAACCTTCCCAGATATTCAATCCTAAGAGTTTATGCCACTTCCAGACAAGATCTACAAGAAACGCTTAAGAAAGTATTAAACACAAAGGAAAAAAAAAGAACAACTACATTCTTCCCAAGAATGCAGGAAAAAGATTGAAAACACACATATCAACCCCCAAAACAAAAGAAAACCAAAAAACAAATAACAACAATAATAAACCGTATAAGAATCTCAGGACAGAGATAAATTTTCACATATCAATAATTAGCTTGAATGTGAATGGACTAAATGCACCACTAAAAAGACATAGAATGGAAAACTGGATTAAAAAAAACATGATGCAACAATATATTGTCTCCAGGAGACTCATCTCACCAGAATGGACACTCACAAACTCACGTAAGATGATGGAAAACAAATTTTCAGGTGAATGGAATACAAAAGAAAGCAGGAATTACAATCTTAATATAAGACAAAATATCCTTTGAACTATCAAAAACTTAAAAAGATACAGGTCACTACATATTGATAAAAGGTTCAATTCATCAACAAGAAACATCCATCCTAAACATATGTGTGCCCAACACAAGAGCAGCAACCCTTATAAAAGAGTTTCTAGCTAAACTAAAAAGAGATATTGACTCTAATACTATCATAGCTGGAGACTTAAATACCCACTAACAACCCTAGATAGATCACTGAGGCAAAAAAATCAACAAGGAGATCTGCAGCCTCAACTTGAGGCTTGACCGAATAGACTTAGTAATACCTACAGTACACTCCACCCAACAACCACAGAATATATGTTCTACTCATCATTGCATGGAATATACTCCAATTTGACCACCTCCTTGGCCATAAATCAAACATAAAGAAATGTCATAAGATCAAAATACTGCCATGCATCTTCTCAGACCACAGTGGAATAAAAATAAATATCAACACCAACAAAGCTCCCCCAAACCCACAAAGACATGGATGCTAAATAGATGCTGAACAGCTCCTGGGTCAACATGGAAATCAAAGCAGAAATTAAAGGGTTTCTGGAAACAAAGTGATACATCTTACCAAAAACTCTGAGATGCCATGAAAGCAGTACTGAGAGGGGAATTCATTTCTTTACTAACACATATCAAGAAAACAGAAAGAGCACAAGTTAATAGCCAAACAGATCACTGAAGGGAGCTGAAAAGACAAGACCATCAAAACTCTAACTTCAACAGAAGAATACAGACCACCAAAGCAAAAGGTCAATTACAGGACACAGAAGATAAAAGAATCATAGAAAAAAAATCAACTAAACAAAAACCTTGTTCTTTGAAAGGATAAACAAGATAGACAGACCAATAGCTAGATTGACCAAGAAAAGGAGAGAAAAAGTCCAAACACAATCAGAAATGCAAAAGATCAAATCACAACGGACCCTGAAGAAATACAAAAAACCATCAGAGATTGCTATGTACACCTATATAGAAACAAACTCAAAAACCTAGATGAAATTCAGGATTTTCTGGCATCACACAACCTCCGAAGGTTGAAACAAGAAATTGAGACATTAAGAGACCAGTAACAATCCAGGAAATCAATTCCATTATAAGAAAATATACACAAAAAAGTCCTGAACCACATGGTTTTCCAGTGGAATTCTACAACACATACAAGAAGGAGCTGCTACCAATTCTATTGAAAGTATTTCAAGCAATACATCATTTTACGAAGCTAACATCACGCTGATACACGAACTAGGTAAAGATCCAACAAAGAAAGAGAGCTACAGGTCAATATCCCTGATGAAAATACATGCAAAAATACTCAGTAAGATTCTAGCAAATCAGATCCAACAACACATCTCAAAAATAATCCACCATGACCAAGTAAGATTCATCCCAGGATGCAGTGTTGGCTCAACATCTACAAGACCATAAATGTAATTAAATACATCAACAGATGTAAAATTAGGAATCACATGATTATATCATTAGATACTGAAAAAGCTTTTGATAAAGTCCAGCTTCCCTTCTTGATAAAAACCAGTGAACCTGTGCATAGAGCCATCTATGATATACCCCAACCAACATATTGTTAATGGACAAAATTTAGAAGCATTTCCCCTGAAAACTAGAATAAAACAAGAATGTCCATTTTCACCTCTTTTGTCCAACAAAGTGTTGGAAGTCCCAGCTAGATAAATCAGACAAGGGAAGGAAATAAGGGGGATGCAAATAGGAAAACAGTAAGTCAAGTTATCCCTCTTTGATGATGATGTAATTTTATACCTTGAAAATCCAAGAGAATCTGTCCAAAACCTTCTTGCACTGATAAAGGACATTGACAAAGTCACAGGGTACAAAACCAATGTGCAAAAGACAGTCACATTCTTACACACCAACAACAAGCAGGAAGAGAACCAAATAAAAAGCACAATCCCATTCACAATAGCAACAACAACAGCAGCAAAAAAGAAGTACCTCAGCATCTTCCTAACCAGAGAAATGAAAGACCTTTACAATGAAAACTACAAAACACTGCTCAAATAAATAAAAGATGACAAACAAATGGAACAATATTCCATGCTCATGCATTGGAAGAATCAATGTTTTTAAGAGGTCCATC
Organism: Carlito syrichta; assembly: GCF_000164805.1. Taxonomy (NCBI): domain Eukaryota; kingdom Metazoa; phylum Chordata; class Mammalia; order Primates; family Tarsiidae; genus Carlito; species Carlito syrichta. Next base: position 60,293 of record NW_007231961.1, read on the forward strand.
CTACCCGAGGCAATCTACCATTAAGATTTAAGGCAATACCATTAAGTTGCCAGCATCATTCTTCTCAGACCTGGAAACAATAATACAGACATTCATATGGAAACATAAATGACCATGAATAGCCAAAACAATCCTCAGCAAAAGAAGCAAAGCAGGAGGTATCACACCTCCAGACTTTAAACTTTACTATAAGGCTACAATAATCAAAACAACCTGGTATTTGTACAAGAGCAGGCATATAGACCAATGGAACAGGACAGAGATTCCAGAAGCAAAACCTCACTCTAACAACTACTGGGGAGAGGAGAACTTAAACAGTAAATGGTGCTGTGAAAACTGGCTGACCACATGCAGAAGACTGAAACAGACCCCTGCCTATCACCATACACAAAAATCAACTCTAAATGGACCAAAGACCTAAATGTAAAACTTCAAACTATAAGACATGCTTATGAAAATTGGAACTGGCCACCAATTCCTGTTCAAAACCCCAAGTGCCCATGCCTTAAGAGACTGGATAGACAAGTGGGACCTCATCAAACTGGAAAGTTTCTGAAAAGCAAAAGAAACCATCAAGTGAG
>NW_007231961.1:60893-61743 GCF_000164805.1 Carlito syrichta
GGTGAGAGTTAAAAATTATTTCGATTTAAAAAGTTATTTCATTTAAGTTAGGCCCATTTGAAAGCTGCTGGGTTTTGGGCAGCCAGAGAAGAGTGGGAAATCACTGTGTGAGGGATTTGGGCCCCAGGAAACAAGATCCACTGTGTACCTGCTTTAAAGAAAAAAATAAATTTATGCAGCTGTGAACAAAAAAAAAAAAAAAAAAAAAAAAAAAAAGATTTAAGGCAATACCATTAAGTTGCCAGCATCATTCTTCTCAGACCTGGAAACAATAATACAGACATTCATATGGAAACATAAATGACCATGAATAGCCAAAACAATCCTCAGCAAAAGAAGCAAAGCAGGAGGTATCACACCTCCAGACTTTAAACTTTACTATAAGGCTACAATAATCAAAACAACCTGGTATTTGTACAAGAGCAGGCATATAGACCAATGGAACAGGACAGAGATTCCAGAAGCAAAACCTCACTCTAACAACTACTGGGGAGAGGAGAACTTAAACAGTAAATGGTGCTGTGAAAACTGGCTGACCACATGCAGAAGACTGAAACAGACCCCTGCCTATCACCATACACAAAAATCAACTCTAAATGGACCAAAGACCTAAATGTAAAACTTCAAACTATAAGACATGCTTATGAAAATTGGAACTGGCCACCAATTCCTGTTCAAAACCCCAAGTGCCCATGCCTTAAGAGACTGGATAGACAAGTGGGACCTCATCAAACTGGAAAGTTTCTGAAAAGCAAAAGAAACCATCAAGTGAGTGGGGAGACAGCCCACAGAATGGCACCAGCCTCTACCCTGCCCACCTTATCTCTTTTGCTGGTTGCTAGGGACTGAG
>NW_007231961.1:61763-81901 GCF_000164805.1 Carlito syrichta
TTGCTAAGGGTTGAGGGGAGTCAGCTAGGCACTCACCAACCCCCTTCTCAGTCAGATACACGATATGCATCTATGGTCCAGCAGCTGGTTCAGGGTGGGGGTGGGGGTGGGGGTGGGGGTGGGGGTGGGGGTGGGGGTGGGGTGGATTGTCTGGGGCTCTGCATCCACTGTTACCCACCAGGGCTTGTTCACTGGGGGAATTCTCTCTGGGTTCATGGTGAGCAGCCCCCAAACAATGCAGAGATCACCCCCTGGTCTTAAAACGCAGGTCTGCTGTTCTGCTGAGACCACCCTGGAGCCCTTCTCTACCTAGGCTTTAGCATAGCTTGTTGTTGGAGGTGGTGGCAGTGATTCCAGGTATCAGGTGGCAGCCACTACTCACTCCTTTTTCAGGACTCTGCTTCTGGCTCCCTCACTGTACTCCCTCTGTGACCCTTGCTGCCAGTGTCTGGCCTGGCACTGCAGTGGTAGGGCAGGCAGCTTCTTCCTGGGAAGGGATTTGTTGATTTTTGAAAATGGCACCCAGCTTCTGCACCCTGAGAAGTGCTAGAGTCCAAGCAGAGTAGCTGTGATACCATCTATTTATCAATGACTTTAAAATCTAATCTCCTACCCATGTGTGAGACATTCTCCTTCAAGCCTTGTTACTAGGTTAGCATGTTACTTGTGTGAAAAAAAAAAAAGTGCACAAGTAATACAAAATAGTATTCAAAATATAACCTCAAATTTGGAAAAAGTTATGTATTTATTGATTTCAATGTTATAAAGCCTGCAAGGATTCCCCTACTCCAGATCTTAATAGTTTTGGAAGAAGTCTAAAGTTTTTAGAATTTTAATATTTCTGGTTGTGGAGATTACAGGCTATTTGTATCCTTTTACTTTTCTCTATTTTCTACATTTTCCTATGGAAACGTCATTACTTTTATCATCAGAACAATTAAAGTTATTTAAAAAGACAAAACCAGTTATTGGTACTGTATTCAAATACCTGCTTATTTCAGATCTTTTATATTATTGCCTTCAGCTTCCTTAAGCTTTTGCAAATCTCAATTTTTAAAAATAAGATGCATGTTATTCTAATACAAAACATCTTTGTGCTCACTGATCAGCTGCATGGAGAGGATATACCAGCTCAAAAATACAATGTTTATGAATCATAGGGTACCAAGGTTTATAACACTGATCCAACTAGCAGGAGAATTAGTCAGGGTCATTGAACAAAGACAATTTGTTCAAATATATTCTGTAAACTGCTCACTGGAATATGAACCAAAATCCCTTATCTTTGGGAAGTGTATGGCTTATTTATTAGTGCAGGTTCTTTGAGAAAAAGATACAGGTAACAAGCTGTGAAAGTCTTCAGCTGTTTCATTCTTTACAGTGCAATGCTTAAACATTTAAAAAGAAAACCCTAATTTGCAAAGTTATACTGACATTGTAATTTTTGCATATTTAATAAACCTTAGCTACTTTAACTGAAAAGTGGAATTTTTCATGGAATGCTACCCTTTCCATTACTGCATACATCTTAGATTTAATTTGGCATGGGACGTATCAACCTTGGCTCTTGGAGACAAGGTTAGAATCTGTAGTGCATAAAAACGAGCTCTTCTAAACATTTTTTTATTTGCTACACATTTTGTGCCAACCTTGGAGAGAATACAAAGAATGAGAACGACCCTTTTTCTTAACTTGACAGAAAATTATTAGAGTAGATGCAAATATTTTCCTTTTTAGAATGGAGAAGATTGTATTTCTCTACTCCCTTGCTTCTTTTAGAATGCCAACAAGGTAGGACTTGTCATACTATAAAGCAAAACAGCAATTGTGGAGGTTTACATGTTTTGAATAAAGCTGTTATTGTTCAATGTACAGTCTTCTGGTTTTCTTTTTGCTTTGTTTTTAGTAGAAACTAAGACTGGCCTTATTATTATCAGAAAAATATTCTTTGGCTTGATATCCAAAAATTTTAATGTTATTTTGGAAAATTGTCAGATATATTTCAAAGCAACACCTTAGTTTAATTTAAGATATAAAAAATCAAATTATCTAACTGGCATTTATATTACTATGCGTTTTTCTTTGGAAAGAAGATATATTATCTGCATTTATGGTGATTCGTGTTCCGTATACATATTTGCAGGTTTCTCATTAATAAAATTAGCTTTCTTTTGGAAAGCTCGCACAGTTATTCACCTGAAAGGAATGACTGGAATGAAGCTAAAAAAGTTTGATGAAATTATGGAGTGAAAACTCTTTGTTACATGTAATATAATCTGTCCGAAAGAGGAAAAAAGTTTATTGACTCATATAACTAAAAATTCCAAGTGTAGGTCAGGCAAAGCTGTATTTGAGGGCTAAAACAAGGTCCTCAATGTTTAGTTTATTTTTATTTCTCAGCTTTTCAATTTTCTTTTCTCTGCTTCAGCTTTATTTCAGGTGGGCCATACTGCTTTCCTTTCTTTTCAGTGCAAAAATTTCTTTCCCCAAATCATAATTAAATATCTTTGAGATTGAGTTTCTTTGGAGCTGTAGCTTGGGTTGTATGCTCATTCCTAAATTAAATCATTCTGACCATTAGGTGTGATGCTCTTGATGGGCAGGGACTGAGGCACGTGCATGATCAGAGCTAGGGAGGGATGAGATTCACTTTTAAGACTGAGAATATGGAAAGAGAAGATATGCCTCATTGCTATTGGATGAATAACAGAGATTTGATACAGGGCAAGGAAATATGGTATCTTATACAACTTCATAAATTTTTCTATATAGTAAGTTATAAAATCTGTGTGTGCATGTGCATGTGTGTGTATAGTCTCAGTTTAGGAGATGAAGACCTTGGAAGACATACAAGTTTTGATACCATTGAGGGTATCAGAGACTATCTTGCCTAATTCACTGTAAACCTACTCCTATTATTATGGAGAACAAAGAAGGTTATGTCACCCAATTACTATCTGCTATGCTATTGAGGAGCCATGGTAAAGGGTATTTTTAATTAGATAGTGGTTTTGTGGAATTTAGTTTTGCTCTTATCTAGCTGGTTCCTTTGAATTTAACACATTAGTTGAATACATCTTAATGAGCTAAAGAACAAGTCTTGGGTGCTCAAAAAATAGTCAATAATGAAAAAGCAGGACACCTTGGTGTCTTAGAGATATGGGGTTTTTGGCATGCGTTGCTAAAGTAGGGCAGCTTGGAACACCAAAGACAGTGCTATATTGGTGGCACATGGGAATTGGAAGATCTGTAGCATGTTGCTTTTGGAATTGGCTAGAGAAATCTAGAAAGCCTTCAGATCCACTGGGATCTTTTATGAATATGATGTATTTATACTATTATTGGGACATAGTCTTTACATTAGACATTTTATTGGGAAGTATGGGAAGGGAGGTATTTATGAGATTATAGGATGATATGCAAGGTAAGTGATTCCTTATAAATTTATTTTTGTAATTTATACTGCCTCTTCATTTATACGCCTATTTGGATGTGCCTAAACATTCTAAGTGAGGATGTGAAGGACAGTTTCTTGGAGCTTTCATGGAGTCATACATCCTGAGATCTTACCAAGTCATGTGGAATCTTGTGAGGAGTCCAGAATAAATCCCAGAAATTATCTGAACCTGGACTGAGTCTTTCAAATGAGTCTCACTAAAGGTATTTTCCTGGGTCCTTCTTTATCTAGATTTTTATTTTTCCTCAATTCTAATTTGTTTCAATTTTCTAGTAAATAAAAGGATACGGTATCCTATTTGGCTGGAATTTATAGTCCTCTGATTAGTGTGTACCTTCATCTTTGAGTCATGACATGAAAGCCACTTGAGGACTCCCTAATATGAGTCCTCACATCTGGTGGCTAGCAGGTACCACAATATTAGCATTCTAAAGAAAACACTGAAAATTTGGTTCTCACTTTGCTCGTACTAGTTTAACAATGAAAAAATGCATGTCCCTGTTAGAAAAAAATTGCATGATTCTAAACTGTATAGTTTGAAAACAAAACATTGCATTTACAGTTTTTTCCCCTTAGTTGTGCCATAGATACAATGCAATTTATTTATATTCGGAGTTTTGATTGTTCTGAAAATTGGTCCTTTTGAAATGTTTAGTATTGCTTGCTTAGATGTCTAATTTAGTAGAGTTTTTAATTTTATCCCTACCAGGAAATTATGTTTCTCAAATAAGAAAATGAACATCATCCCCCAGCAAATTGGAATGAGGAAAATCGTAAGAGCTTAGAATTTGGAAAAGAAAATAAAGTGTCAACTACAGATATGAGAGGTCCTCCCCTCCATCTGGTGGTAGCATTGGTGTAAATAAGAAATTGTTGAGCTGGATAATTTAATTGAAAAGCAGATGATGCAGTCTTTCTTACTGACTAGGGTCTATTTCAAGTTCTCATTACCATAAGCACAAAATGTTTGAAGAAAGTAAATAGGTCAACGAATCTCAAGAGCAATTAAGTTCTCATGTGTAGGGCAATAACTTCAGCCCATGTCTTCCAAACTTTTAAAATTACCCCAGCGAACCAACAGCAACTTTTAATGAGACACAAGCAAGGAACACACAAATTCTGTAAGATGGAAAATCAGATGGCTATGGCGAAATCGCTGCTCTGCTACACATAGGTTTACTCCATTTGCTCTTAATGAAGCATGGCCTCTTTCTGTGTTTCTGCATTTAATTCTACTTTCTGTATGTGCTAGTTTCACCTTCCTGGGGATAAAGAGACATGCACATTCTGAAGAGATGAATCACTAAAAGAGGAGAAACATGTTTCTGGTACAAGATTTTAAAAAAGACAGAAAGAAGAAAAGCAAGCAACATATGTAGGTGGAAAACCAGTGAATTAGGAATTAGAAATCTGGTTTAATTTAACTTTAGTTCTACTATTTATTAGTCGTGTGTCTTTGGGTAAATTATTCAACCTCTCTTGTTCTCAATTACATTACTGATGAAATTAAAGAAGTGATTTAGACAATATAACTAAATTTTACATTACGGTATTCAAGTAAACATTTTTAAAGGACTTTTAAAATCTCATTTTAAGAATTAGTAACAGCCGGAGGGGATTGCCTGAACCCCCACTGGAGTGGCCCTGAGGGTGCCACTGCACTCCAGCCTGAGTGACAGAGTAAGACTCCAACTCAAAAAAAAAAAAAAAATGGAATTAGTACCATTTGTACTAGAATTGTCATTTGGGAACCACAATTGCTTTTTTTCCCCTTGGTGTATAGTGACAAGCAGGCAATTTTTAATATTGGTACAGGAGAATAGCTTGGGTTTACTTAGGAGCAGTGGAGGGAGAGCCCGAGATCTTAGAAATGATGGCATTATACTTGTTAATTGCCACTTGCACCATTCTCTCGCTTCCTTTCTGGATGTTAACTCTCTAGTGTCAAGTTGCATGGGCTTTATCAGTTTTTACATTTTTGTTTATTTGAATTTAGTCTTCCTTTCCCTTCTACCTTAGGAAAGTTCTTAATGCTAATAATAGCTAGCAGTTTTTGAGGAGTGTATATTTATTGTTGAATTTTTCATTTACTCTTATTGAAATCTTATAAGGTAGGTGTCATCATTATGATCATCTAATCTAAACGAGGCCATGCAGTGAGTAAGAGGCAGGGTTGGGATTCAAACCCCAGTCTACTTTTCTGGAGCCCATCTTCTCTGCTTTAGGAGGCAGCATAACACAGTGGTTGTCAGCAACAACGATAAAAGTTAACACTTATGCTCACGATATGTCAGGCATTGTTTTAGGCACTCTAGATATATACCAAGACCCATAATTCCCCCAACAAATCCATCATGTAGGTCCTATTAATATCCCCAGGGGACAGATGAAGAAATAGCCACAGGGAAGTTAGGAATAATTTTTCTTCACAATTCTTGCTGTATACCATAAACTACACCATCTCTTCATTTAGCTAGCACTCCTTCTGAAGGGAAACTTCAAAGATAATTCTTGCTTTTTATGATAGTTGTGTTCCTGGAATATTTCCCGACTTAGACATTCATTCTGAATTTCTTTAAAAAAAAGAAGAATGAGTTATGTTAATGCAAGAGCTAAAGTGAATGAAGTGGGCAAAAGGGTATCTAGGGGTGTTAATAAAGAGAATCGTTATGGTGAATGTCCTACAATAGGGCCAACTCGTAGTGATGGCTTGACAAGATAAAGGTAAGTTATTTCTGTGTGCTTGAATGAAGTGAAGAGGGTTTAACTTTGTGTGTGTGTGTGTGTGTGTGTGTGTGTGTGAGAAATAATACACGGGACTTAGTAGAGAGAATACATTAATACGCTATAGTCTTATTAGGATGTGGAACAAGCTTATTTTTGGAGACTGGCAGGTACTGTCCCATGTCTGACAAATAATTATGTTGTCTGGTGCCTCTGACATGTTTCCATGGTTCTTACTTCAGGTTACCTCCAGGTTGTGGTGCCAACCTGGGCTTTGGGGCATATTCTCTGTAACTTGAGGCTGTGCTTTGGATCTTATTACTTTTCCACGAGTTGAGGAACTGGAGTCATCCTTAGTAAAACAGGGCATGCAGAATAGTATGATTTTCACATGCTATTGCTCACTAGTCAAGAAGGTAGGCACATTAGAGTGTACTGTTGTCTAGTTTGGCAGGGAAAATCAAGAGAAGAGAGAAAGGACTTGAAGAAAGTGGGGGGTTGGTTTGCATTTTATAGGTATCCAGATTTTATAGATGTTTGTATTGGGCCCTAGGAATCAGTTATTCTTACAAAGGATTGAATGAAATGGATATATATGTTTAATAACCAGATGTCCCCTTCTTTGTGTTAAGAAATCCTTAAAGGGCTTTATTTTTGGAAATGTTGTGATCTTTTGGTCCTATTGAAGAAGTGCGTCTTGAAGTTTCCCCAAAGTGTTTGTTCCTGAGTAAGACGTTGCTGAGGAGAACCTCAAAACGTTGTGACTGGAAGCCTTAGTTTGTGTGGAAGGCGGTGTCATGCTAAATCAAATATGGTCAACTACTTAGAGGGGAGAAGTTGTATGTGATAGAGGGCAACTTGTAGTTTCCATGGTGCCATGGGTATGTTTGACATGGGGAAAAATGAAGTTATAAATGTACTTTCACGAGGAAAAAAGAAAAAAAGAATCTCTCCAAAGGAAAACAAAAACAATACCAGAGCTCACGCCACAAAGTCATTTGCATATAAAACTTGTGGAGGCAATAGATGCACAGAGTGAACACACAGACAGCAAATATGGTAAGAAAAGTTCAAGATGTGACCGATTTTTGACACTTTGCCAATGACTGAGTTGTATTTCTGAATTGTAAGGATTCCCAGATACCGTTTATTGTGACAGAAACCTGCAGTGGCTTCAAATTCCACAGGCTGTAGAGAAGGCCTTTATGTTTCTGTATCCGAATTTAGGTTTATTCCTACTCTCTATACATTTCTATTTGATGATTTATGACCTCCATGACTTGAGGTATCCAAAAATTTTCGGTTTTAGAGTTCAGAGTTTTGTTTGTTTGTTTATTTTTGAGTAGAGGTCTTGCTCTGTCACCTGGGCTGGAGCACAGAGGTTTGATCATGGCTCGATGCAGCCTTGGCCTTCGGGGGTGATCCTTCTGCCTCGTCTCACAAGTAACTGGGACTCCACAGGTGCCACCATCACACCTGGCTAATTTTTTGTAGAGATCAAGTCTTGCTATGTTGCCTAGGCTGGTCTCAAACTCTAGATTCAAGTAATCCTCCTGCCTCTGCTTTCCAAAGTTCTGGGATTATAGGCGTGAGCCATCACACTTGGCTTATTCCGAATTTTAAATAGGTTAAAAGAGATGTGGCCTTCTGGCTGGAGTGGAAGCTGTGGAGGTGACTGACCTTGGCCGTAGCGTAGGAAAAAAAGCCCCCACCTAGGTCATGTTTTGGCAAAGAGACTGTTTATTTGACTTCGTGGAAGACTGTGCTCTATGTCTTAGGACAGCAGTACTGCTATTGCTGATTTCTTTTATATATTTATTTATTTATTTTTTATTGCTGAAATGAAAATGAAATGAAATGAAAGAAGTTAGATCCTGCCTTAGCTTGATATGGCATGCTTTTAAGATGGACTCTAGATGGCAGTATTGCTGCAGATTTTCAAACACAGCCTTCCAGGTCCCCAGCTCCTTTTCCAGGTGTGTGGTAGCATTCACACTTGAGCAGCCTTCACTGTGTACCTGGGAGTGCTTTTACACTGAATCATTTTAAAATCATTTCACCCAGAAGCCCACGAGACTGGTGGACTATTATGTCTTCACTTTTGAAGATTAGGAAACTGAGGCACAAATAATGTATAAAATTTGCCCAGTTTGAGTAGGAGAACTGAAATAGAACCAGATTGTCTGGCTCCAGAGTTAGTGATTTTAATGAATATACTCAGATTCTTCTTGTGGGATAGTTTTACGCTTCTGGAAAACTCAGACAGAGGATAATGTGATGCAAATTATCTGTACCCACGAAGCTGGAAACCATGCTTGTATGTTGTGTGCTTATATTTCATTTTGTGCTTATGAAAGTTGTGGGCAACTCTTCCATAGGTGTCTGTCTTGTCAAGCGCTACACTCGACTTAATATTTTTCCTTTATATTTCCTTCAAACATAGTAGGGTGTTTTCTAGTGCCAAGTGGGACTCGACAAATAGGTGCCTCCAAACAACTAAAAGAAACATATACACCGCTGAGTTGTGGCAGTGTCATGGGTCAAGCAGTGGTCCAGCAGGCCCAGCTGTCTGTCCGTCAGACTCAAGCTTTCCCATCCATCTCCACACAGTGAATATTGCTTACAGGTGGTTCCTGTCAAGGGTGTGGCCATTTTAAAAAATTCCAATAGCAGTGATAATACTTGCAACACAAGTTTCTTATACAAAACAAGGAAAACTTGGAAGTTTATTGGTGACAGTGAATAGTATGGAGATCAGCAGCACTTTCTCATGGCAAATGGCAGGAGATACTGAGTAGGTGTTATCTCATGTAGTGACCCTTGATTTCAGTTGCTTTCTTCATGGAAGGGCACAAGGCATGAAATGTTCATGCTTCCCTTTATGAATTCTGCTGTGTGTACTTTTTGGTTCCACTCTTCTTGTCCCCATATGGAAAAGTACTTTTAGATTCAGAAACAGAGTTCCACATTATGACAGTGATGGTACAATTAATCTGCTGTCTGATGGCTGTTGCCTCTGTTCCTGTCATTAATGGAGAACCCTTTGATTTTAATCTGCGGTCTTCCATTCAGTAGAAGGGGTGCATCAGGTCCTCTTTCTGTATTTTGAAAGCATCGGCTCTCTTTGCAAAGAAGAAAGTATGTGGCTCTATCCCTTTACTGGATGCATCAACTTTGATGTGGTAACTGACATTTCTACTCAATCTATTAAACCCATTTCTCTACTGTACTATCTCAATGAATTGTACCACCATCCAGTCAGCTATACATGCTGGTATATCTTGCCTATCACTTATACCTTGAGCCATTTTCACTAAATCTTACCTTCTGTCTTTTTATTATCTCTTAAATCTGACCTCTTTCCCCATTTCTGTTGCCTGGTTGTTTAGTTTCAGGTGTGATTTGAACTTCTCATCCAAGTTAGTACAGGCGCCTCCTCACTTGTTTCCCTGCCTCCATTAATAATCCTGTTGCTGCCATTCTATTTTCAATCTTTTTTCAAGTATAGTGAAGTATATCTCCTACCTAAAATCCTAAATGTTCCCTATAATGTTCAGGATAAAGTAAAAATGTTATGATGTGGTCTATAATGACCTTTAAGACCTGCTCCTACTTATGTTCTAAACTAAGTTCTTTTGTGTACTCATGTGGATAACTTGTCAGCCATTTCAACCATTGTAGTCTCCTGAGCTTGTTCTGTTTTGTGATTTTCTTTGTCCCTGGAATGACTTTATCTACTTTCTGCACTTGCCTCACTCCTGATCTTCCTTCTTGACAGCTCAGGTGCCATCATCTCTGAAAAACTTGCCTTGGTTTTTTGGTCTGACTTTTTTCCCTTATGATTTACCATATTTCCAAAGCATAATTGCAAACAAATATGCCGACCATTATTGTACTATCCTATAACAGTATATACTTTTTTTTTTTTAAAGTTGGCTGTCTTCCTTACAATGCTGCAAGCTTTTTGAGAGAAGGATATTTTATCACTCACTCTTCAATTCCCAGTACTTAGTGCAGTAGCTGGTATAAAGTAGATATTCGTAATGAAGATGGAATAATGAAGAAAATACCAATTCTGATGAATTGGTCACATGGCTCATGGATGGTACAGAGATTGATCTTTAAGTGATGTTAAGTTTACCTGAGAGATTTGAAATGGAACCATCACTGCTGCATCAAAGAAGGGTTGATTCAGGGTTTTTGGTCTCTGAAAGATGAGTGGTAGAGCTTGGCTGAAGCTGCAGCTGTCCTGGTGGAGGCCAAGGATTTGACTGCCTATGGATCTATAGGCATTAAAAAAAGAACCAAGAAAAGTCTTGGTTCTTCTCTCTGAGAAAATTTATCTTGGAAATGGGGGCTGAGACCTTCCTAGAATTGATCATCAAGGGAATCTTTGTTCTCATTTCACTCATTTTGGGTTTAAAAAGGTGTAAGTCTGGAGTTGTGTTGGAAATAATGCCCAGGATTAGCCTCAAAATGATGAAGAATTCCCAAATCTGTTTAATTAGGCTGGGAAAGAATTATCAAAACACCAGTCTCTTTGATTTGTTGAATGGAATTGGGCAAACGACTTCGATTCAGGCTCTATAATGTTTTGCATACAGGCTAAGTTGCGAGAATAAAGAGACGTCAAAATATGGCTTCTCTGTAACAAGCCAGAAATAGGTGGGCAATCCAGGATGAACTGGATCCACAGACCTCAGTCCATTTTGTCTTACGCTCTTCTATTTAGTAGACCAGGAGTTGGCAAACTTTATTATACATTAGAATCATCTGGAGGCTCTTCTGGCTTCCATCACTAGCGTTTCTGATTCAGATTTCACATTGGTCCTGAGGATTTGTATTTCTAAAAGTTTTCTGGAGTTGCTAATGTTGCTGGTCTGGGAGGCACACTGTGAGAGCTGCTGTCCTAGGATGTGACCCTTGTCTACTTGGTTGAAGCTGGTTTGCCTGAATCCTGCCCATTTTCCAACCCTGGAGGAAGAAGGAAAGAAAAAAGAGCAAGAAGTAGAGCACTCCCACTAGTTTTAAGGGCAAGTCCCAGAAGTTTTGCCTATTTCCTTTGCTCCAATTCCATTGGCCTGATCTTTGTTACACAACTATCTGCAAGGGAGCTTGGGAAATGTAACTTCTTGCTGGCAGAATCCCAGATAATAATGCTCCCACCTAAAACATGGGAATTCTATTGCCCAATGGGGAGAGGGGAAGAGAGATTGGTCTTTGCCCAGGCCTGCCCACATATGGGGATGTGCATTCATATGTCCTGATATAATCCTGAAAGATGGAGACAGGACACCTTCCATAGGTTCATAGCAGTTCTCTCAGGACTTGAAAAATGTGCTGAGCCTAGCTAGGTTCCTGAGGAGTCATCAGACTCATGAACTTGGCTTGTGTGCCATGGCAGTAGTGGGCCAAGTGCACGGATTTTCTTCATTATCCTTTTTGGCCTTTTTTTCCTCTCCCTGCCTCAGACCACTTCATTAAGTGGCCCAATTTCTTCGCAGCAGATACTGCAGCAACTGTGTTCTCTTTCTACTGATGCTGCTTTCAGCTTGATAGTGGTTGGTTGCTTGAGTAGGAGTAAAATTCTTCCTGTTCTTTTGGTGGGTGGTTGAACTCTTAAACTTGTTATTCCAATCTCAAGCATGACCTTCAAAAACATAAAATTGTTTTAACCTTCCAGATTGTCTAGCACAGAAAGTGAAAGAACTGCATTGTATCTAATAAAAAGGTTTCTTATATGTAACAAAAGTGGTTCATAATGTTGGTTTCAGTGACCTATGGGTAAAAGCTAATAGATTTTCTTTCATTAGTTCTCAACAGCAGAGTCTACATTTCGTCAACAAAAAAACCCCAGTGAACTTAAGGTTTTTACTATCTCTGGGTATTGTTAAAACAGCATTTCCCCCACTTTATTCTCACTAGCTAAGTTTTCAGGGCACTAAATTATATTTCCGTTGAAGTTCATGTAGCATCGTTTTCTTTAAAAGAGGTTGTCTAAGAAAGATTAACTCAGTCTGTTTCTCTCCTGCTAACCTATATCTTCATAAGTCATAAAGTCTAGTCTAACATCACCCCAGCTGAACTCTTTCTGTGGCTCAAACATAATTTGAAACTGAATAGTATTTTCCTATAAAGGACAGTGACTAAGAACTCAGCCTCTGAAGTCACAGTGCTTGGCTTCCAATCCTGGTTGTTACTGTGTATGCTTAAATGTTTTATTTGAATTTTCTAAGTCTCAGTTTTATCTTGGTAGAAAGGGGATATAAGTGTTACAAAGAATGATTGTATTAAATAGAAATTTGGAAACTTGTTATAACTGTAAGGAAGACTTTATTCAAAACTGTTGCAATAGGGATCATGACTATTACCACAGGGGGAACAACTGAGTTCCTTTTGAATACAACAAACACAGCCGGGAATTCATAGCCAGAGAACAGAGTGAAGGAGACGGGGATGGAAAATTATTAAGAAGAGATATTAGGGATAGGGGCATTCTTGCTAAATTGGTCTAAGAAGGTTCTTGCTAAAGGCAGGTCAAGGATTTATATATCAAAAGTGGAGGATGATGATTTGATCAGATAACAACAGTGATCTGATATTAAGGGTAGGGTGTTTTTCACTAAATTGATTTAGCAGGATTCTTTCTACAATTGGGCTAGGGTAAGACAGGATAGGAACCAGGGTCTAGGCTTAAGTCAAGAAGAGGCTTAAGTCAAGAAGAGGATCAGTCAAGAAGAGGCTCAGGGGTGTCTGACCAAAGTCTGGTAAAAGAGAGAATGGTTGTCAGTTTGAGGCTTAAATTAGATAATTCACACAACATTCAGTCAGTTCCTAGCACATAGTAAAGGCTAATTGAAGCTAACTCATATTCTTATTCTTAAAATTAACAGTGATTACTTCTCCTTGCAATCTTATGAGTGTATATAAACTGGGGAATTATTTTGTATCAAAACTCAGAGTAAATGCTGTTCAAATAGTCTTCAGAACTTACCAGAACAAATATTTTCTTAAAGGATTTTTTATCCAGTTTGGTTCTCCTGAATGGTGTGGTAGAAATCAGACTCAGTGACCACTTGGTGTTTGGGAGTTATATATGAAAATTAGTGTGTGAATGGGACTCTCATGGAAGACACCAAAAATTAAGTCTCAAAGGAGATTGTCAAAATAAAGCCCAAAATATGTCCATATCTGGTCACGTAAGATAAAATAATAAAAGCTGTTGTATGAGACTGAATTGGGGTTAGAGGACTACCAGACCAAAAGGAAGTGGAAAATTTAGGCAGATATCTAAATTCCACAGCCAACTGAGCCTGGGATGTGATTTTTACATACTCCACGAGAGCAAATCCAGCGCAGGCTGGATCTATTTATAGGGCATACAAATGGACAGATACCGTTAAATTACTTGGGGGTTGAAAACAGAAATGAACTTTTGGGATAAGGTACCCAGAACTCAAAAGACATGATGAGTTACCCTTTTTGGATATCATATTTCTTGTGGTTCTAGCTCTTGCCACAATAAACTTGGGAAATGTGTTTTCTAGAAAAGCCAGTACCTCCTCAATTGCAAGCATTCCTTAAGTAGGAGAAAGTAAAATGTGATAACAAGTAGAGAGCATTATTCAATTCCATTAATGACAACTGTTCATTGCTTTCCTTCCAGGAGATCTGATGGTTCCCTGCTGTGAGGGCTATCTTCATATGGCACTGATCTCTCTGTTTATACCACCTTCAGATTGCATGTTGTCTTTCTGCACTATCTGTTGTCCTTTGCAGTTGGATATCTGTGTCCCAGTCCTCCCTCACCCAGATTTTCTGACTATTAGTAGGTTATTAATATCACATTTCATTCTGCATCCACATGGGATTATTTTAAACATTTCACTGAGATATTACATACATAAATTAAGCAGTACATTTAACAAGTGTATGGGCTTAAAGCCAACATATCCATGCAAGCCTCACCAAGATCACAAAACATTACCACCAGCAGCCCAGAAACACTTCTCTCATGTTCCTTTCTAGTCACTAACCATCCTTTATCACTTGCGCCTTTACTAAAGGCAACCACATCCTGACTTCTAACAGCACAATTTAGTGTTGCTAGTTTTTTTTGTGTGCCTTAAATAAGTGTAATCATACAGTGTATCTTTTTGAGGTCTTGTTTCTTTTGCTTAAATGTTTGTGAGATTCATGTGTATTGTAAGTTGCAGAGTGTTTATTCATTGTTCCTTGTACTCCATTATGTGACTTATTCTTAAAATTAACAATGATTACTTCTCTTTGTCATCTTATGAGTGTATATAAACTGGGGAATTATTTTGTACCAAAACCCAGTGCAAATGCTGTTCAAATAGTCTTCAGAATTTACCAGAACAAATATTTCCTTTAAGGTTTTTGGTCCAATCTGGTTCTCCTGAATAGTGTGGTAGAAATCAGGCTCGGTGACCACTTGGTGTTTGGGAGCTATATTCGAAAATCAACATGTGAATGGGACCCTCATCTGCCAATGGATGATATCAAAAATTAAATCTCAGAGGAGATTGCTGAAGTCAATACCAGTTTATTATTCAGCTGTCATTGGGACTTTGGCATTTCCTTATTATTGCTACTTTGATCAGTGCTGCTCCTTTTTAAAAAATGGAATTTAAAATTTTTGCTATTAACGTTGGGAAATATATTTGGGAAGTGGCAGAGTTGATATTATAAGATGTCTTATTGATAACCTCAGGGAAGAAAACACTATCCACTGTTCCACCGTTCAAGTATGATCAATCTACTTTTAGTATTTCAATACTGAGAAATGTGATTACTTGAAAACACCCTGTAAAAAATTTCCATTGAATTTCCTCCCTTTTAATATTACTGGGGAGGGGTTAGCAGTGTTTCTCAGGAGATGATGATTGGCAGAACATCAATCATTTGTTCGAAGATCTTATCAAGAACAGGGTGAACCGTGGTCTCAAAAGGGAATCAGAGATTTAAATGGTCACACATTTAACTCGGCAAATTTCGTTTGAGATATCGTAAGAGAACAAGGAAAGTGAGGAGACTATTTGAAATTTTTAAAATGTTTTCTAAAAAATACGAAGCTTTACTATTTAATTAATCTTCATTCCAAGAGTTTCCTGTGGGCACTGCCAAAGGTATTGTGAAAAATCACACATAAAAGTTGTATATACTATAATTTTTATGAGGAGGATTCTACATTATTTAGCCATATTAGCAGTCATGCATGTCTGCACACTAAACATTGGTTATCAATGATTAATGGACAACATGCTTGAACAGTGTTCTCCTACTTGAGCTGATGAACTAAATAGTTTATTTCATGCTCCATTTCCACAAATAAATGGCTGTAATACATAATGTGATAATTCTTGATTCCTTTGAAGTGCATTTTCTTGTCTATAATGAACAAAAAAATAAAAATAAAAATCACATTTAGTCAGGCATTGCATCAATGTGATTTTTCATGTTGGATAGATTATGAAATGTCGCTTAAATCAAAATGTTTACACTGAAGAGAATAGAGTTGTTAAATTAAGCAACAACTTAAAAGGACACCATGAAGAGCTTTTAAAAAGTGCTCCTAATAGGTTTTTCTTTTATTTTCATTTTAATTATCCTCGAGTAAAACTATAGTTATTTTACATGTTTATATAAGCTTATAAATAAACATCATTTTTCCTTAATCATTATGGTGTACTTCTAAATGGCAGAATTATGATTTAGCTTCTATATCTAATATTCATCTCTTTGCTTGTGGTTTTATTTTTCATAGGCTCTTGTAAACCTAAATGTTGAACAAGAACAATCTGTGGGATATAATCATCAGGCCACTCTATTTTTGACTCCTCTCATCTTGACTGCCCTTTAAATCTAAACTATAAAGTTAGCTCTTCCTCTGCCCCTATTTGAAATCTTGGGCAGACCCCTCATGACATCTCTTGTCTCTTTTAGATAATATAAAAGTTTCAATAGTCCACTAGAGATCACAAATAGTATCTCAATATGGTAATTAAAATGATCTGTTCTTTGTAATTATCAAATATCCAGACTTTTTAAAAAAGTTGAGCCTTCCCTTAATTTGCATTTATTTTTCTTTTCAAAAAAAATTTATTTTAAAGATGTAAAGTACAACTCAGGGTTGGGTATACAAATGTTCATTATGCAGGTACCCTTGTTGATGAGGTGTTCCCCCCCACCCCAGTTCCCAACTGCTACCAATCCCACACTAATTTGCATTTCATTCTCTCCTTTTTCTTCTTATAAACCCTTTCTGTAGCCCTTCAGGGAGGGAGGAAGTACTGGCATTGACATCCTGGTCTGGCATCTGTGCTCTCTTCTGGATTCAACAGGTGTTTAAAAGTGAGTCTGTTTCTTGTAGATGGTAGGGATATTTCACCTAAGATAAATTTCCTTATAGAGGATAATACATCTGATTCATACCTAGTCATTTACTTCTTTTTCAGATTCATATAAACCAGCAGTACCTTCAGATTTCTAAATTTTATTTATTTATTTGTTTATTTTTGCTGAGATCTGTTTTGCCACTCTAGGTGGTTTTTTGGACAGGTCCTAAGATTACTGAGGGCAAGCTCTTTTTCCCTTGCTCTTGAAGGAAAATTCATGTATCCTCTGGGAGTGCAAGCCAGGTGCAACTCAGGAATTCCTTCCTTCTTCTGTCATTGGAACACCTTAGAGTAAATGATGTAGAATGCACAGGTATGACTAGACACTTCCAGTTATAAAGGACACTTGTTAAATACTCTGAGGTATCTCACTGAAATCCTTTTGCCGGAGATGAAAGCTCATATTCTTCTTGCACTAGATGGAGTTCATAACAGAGCTTCAACTCTCTTTAGAAAAATGCTTTCTTCCATATTCTTTGCCTCCAAGTCCTTTTATTCTTTCAATATGAGTGATGGGTTTGAGAGCCATGAAATTCTTTTATAACATTTTTGTTAAGGCAGAGAAGACACTAGACAGAACGATAAAAACAATTAACATAGTCTATGACAAGTTTTATTGAAGTTGGTGGGACTGCAATCAATTAAAAAACTTCTGCACAGCACAATAAATAATCAACAAAATAAAAAGGAAACCAACAGTATGCGGGGAAATATTTGTAAAACCATATATTCAATAAAGGGTTAATATACAAATATATAAGGAACTCAAATAACTTAGCAGCAAAAAGTAAAAAGAAGAATATCCAAGTAAAATGGGCAAAGAATCCAAAAAGATATTTTTCCAAAGAAGACCTACAAATCCAACATGACATGAAACATGCTCAAAATCACTAATCATTAGGGAAACGTAAGTTAAAACCACAATGAGATCTCACACCTATTAGAATGACTATTAGAAAAAAATATGAGAGATAACAAATGCTGGTGAAGATTTAGAGAACGAAAAATGCTGTTCATTGTTGGAATGTAAAGTAGCACAACTGTTTTAGAAAAAAGTATATAGGTTCCTCAAAAAATTAAAAATAGAACTATCATACGATGCAGCAGTCTCACTTCTGGGTATATATGAGTGGGACCGAAAAAAACCCTAAATGTGTTTATAAAAAGTTGTGTATTTATTATTACATGTTTAGACTTCAGTCACCTTCAAAATACTCTCTGCTTGATACAATATACCTATTGAGATGATTTTTCCACTTCTCAAAACAGTTTTAGAACTTGGCAATTTGGATGCCTTATAGTACCTCTGCTGTTTTTTTGTTTCACCACTTTCATATGGTGAGACCCCATCTTTACCAAAAAAAAAAAAAAGGAAAAAATAAAATAAAATAAAATAAAATATGGAATATTATTCATTCATCAGAAAAAAAGAAATCCAGTCATTTGTGACAACATAGATGAACTTGGAGACCATTATGCTACATGAAATGAGCTAGACACAAACAGTCAAATACTGTATGATCTCACTTATATGTGGAATCTAGAAGAGTCAAACTCACAGAAGCAGAGGAGAACAGTGTTTGCTAGGACCTGGGGGTGGGAGAAATGGGGATATGTTAGTCAAAAAGTATAAACTCTCAGTTATATGATGAGTACATTTTGGGGATACAATGTAAAGCATGGTTACTATAGTTTATACTGCTGTATTGTTTACTTGAAATTTGCTAAGAGAGTAGACCTTAAGAGTCCTTACTCCCTGACAGACATGCAAAATGGAAACTGTGTGGTGATGAATATGTTAATTAATTTGATTGTGGTAATCATTTTACAGTGTGTATATATATCAAAGAATCACATTGTACATCTTAAATATATACACTTTTTTGTCAATCTTATCTCAATAAAGTAGGAAACAAAAAAGTTGGATATGTTTCTCTTCTATAAAGGAGAAAAGCTTCTGCCCATGATGGAGTAACAAGGACCGGATTTACCTTCCTGCCCTAAACAAAGACAAGAAAAAAACGAGACAAAATACATAAAGCAACTGTTTTCAGATATTTAACAATAGGCAACACAGGAAAGAGATTTCTGAGAAAAGGGTAACCAATGTGAGAAAGAAAAAGGTGAAATCCACATTGCCTCGGTATACTGTCTTGAGAGAGTTTCCAGGCTGTAGCATAAGTTGAAATAATTAATTATGAACATATGAACATTATAAGAAATGTTATAGGATGTTTTCAGGTAGAGTTACAATGATGTTAGATGGAACTATAGATCTAAAGAGAAGAATACAAAGCATCAAATATTGTGAATATGTGGGTGGGTATAGCAGAGTTAAAAGTTATCCTATAATAGCAAAAACATGAAACCAACCCAGATGTGCATGTACCACATTTTCTTTAACCAGTCCACCACAATACAGAATACTACACAGCCATAAAGAAGAACAGAATCATATTCTTTGCAGCAACATGGATGCAGCTGGAGACCATCATTTTAAGTAAATTATCACAGAAACAAAAAAACTGATTACCACATGTTCTCATTAATAAGTGGGTTCTAAA
The DNA here is from genome assembly GCF_000164805.1 of Carlito syrichta. Classification (NCBI taxonomy): domain Eukaryota; kingdom Metazoa; phylum Chordata; class Mammalia; order Primates; family Tarsiidae; genus Carlito; species Carlito syrichta. Next base: position 80,927 of record NW_007231961.1, read on the forward strand.
CATTGGGCACACACTGGCACAAGGATGAGAACAACAGACACTGGGTACTACTAGGAGTGGGGGATAAGGACTCCAAAACCACTCCTTGGGAACCACGTTCACTACTAAGAGAGGAGGGCTCTCAGAAGTCCAAACCTGGCCTTCACACAATATACCTATGTAACAAATCCTCACATGTACCCCATAATTGTATAAAAAAAAAAAAAAAAAAAAATCTCTTCCCAAATTCTTTACTTAAGTTCAGTATGTAGGGACTACTGGTTGACAAAAAAGGAAAGAACTATACTAACAACTTTTTAGGAAGAAATGTACTCACCTTATAACCGAGACAGAATGTATAGTATCAAAGTGGTCAAAATTTTCAAAGCAAACTTAATGTCTACATAGTCTTTTACTACTATCCATTCTCACTTGAAAAACAAGATCAATGATTAGTCTTGGAACTTGGTGACTTTGAAGTATTCATTACTTTTCAGCTCTGTGTCTTACGTGTTTTAAAAAAGAAAAAAAAAACAGGAAAAATTCAATTGTCGCATATTTTGAATATGCTGCTGAAACATAGTGGACATAGGAAAAGAACTTTATAAGCAATTTCATGATACTTAGCTTAGACAAAAGTATGTTTATTATAGATGATTGGAGACAATTTGAGTCTATTGGTTTGCCTACAGAGTGGGAGTCAATATTGTGTAGACGGACAAGGCTTAATGCAGGTGGACTTTATAGGTGCTCAGTGTGGACAGGGTTTCCAGTTAAAATAACCCTGAAGTTATTTTCATGAATAAAGCAAAAAACTTTGCCTAGGTGCCCTGTTGCTTTTCTAACTACTGTATGCTTATCCTACTCAGTATAATAAAGATGGTCAAAGATTATACAACTTATATCCATTTATTTATTTATTTATTTATTTTTTTAATTTTTTTTAATAATTAATCAGTATTTTTATTATAGTTTTGTGGGGTACAGTTAAGGGTT